>NC_060182.1:45974659-46067159 GCF_021184085.1 Oncorhynchus gorbuscha
ATATACAGCGTTTCTCACTGAGTTCCCTGAATTCCTATCAGACCTTGTAGTCATTGCAGATAATATTCTAATCTTTGGTGACTTTAATATTCACATGGAAAAGTCCACAGACCCACTCCAAAAGGCTTTTGGAGCCATCATCGACTCAGTGGGTTTTGTCCAACATGTCTCTGGACCCACTCACTCTCACAGTCATACGCTGGACCTAGTTTTGTCCCATGGAATAAATGTTGTGGATCTTAATGTTTTTCCTCATAATCCTGGACTATCAGACCACCATTTTATTACGTTTGCAATTGCAACAAATAATCTGCTCAGACCCCAACCAAGGAACATCAAAAGTCGTGCTATAAATTCACAGACAACACAAAGATTCCTTGATGCCCTTCCAGACTCCCTCTGCCTACCCAAGGACGCCAGAGGACAAAAATCCATTAACCACCTAACTGAGGATCTCAATTTAACCTTGCGCAATACCCTAGATGCAGTTGCACCCCTAAAAACTAAAAAAATGTCTCATAAGAAACTAGCTCCATGGTACACAGAAAATACCCGAGCTCTGAAGCAAGCTTCCAGAAAATTGGAACGGAAATGGCGCCACACCAAACTGGAAGTCTTCCGACTAGCTTGGAAGGATGGTACCGTGCAGTACCGAAGAGCCCTTACTGCTGCTCGATCGTCCTATTTTTCTAACTTAATTGAGGAAAATAAGAACAATCCGAAATTCCTTTTTTGATACTGTGGCAAAGCTAACTAAAAAGCAGCATTCCCCAAGAGAGGATGACTTGCACTTTAGCAGTGATAAATTCATGAACTTCTTTGAGGAAAAGATTATGATTATTAGAAAGCAAATTACGGACTCCTCTTTAAACCTGCGTATTCCTCCAAACCTCAGTTGTCCTGAGTCTGCACAACTCTGCCAGGACCTAGGATCAAGAGAGACGCTCAAGTGTTTTAGTACTATATCTCTTGACACAATGATGAAAATAATCATGGCCTCTAAACCTTCAAGCTGTATACTGGACCCTATTCCAACTAAACTACTGAAAGAGCTGCTTCCTGTGCTTGGCCCTCCTATGTTGAACATAATAAACGGCTCTCTATCCACTGGATGTGTACCAAACTCACTAAAAGTGGCAGTAATAAAGCCTCTCTTGAAAAAGCCAAACCTTGACCCAGAAAATATAAAAAACTATCGGCCTATATCGAATCTTCCATTCCTCTCAAAGATTTTAGAGAAGGCTGTTGCGCAGCAACTCACTGCCTTCCTGAAGACAAACAATGTATACGAAATGCTTCAGTCTGGTTTTAGACCCCATCATAGCACTGAGACGGCACTTGTGAAGGTGGTAAATGACATTTTGATGGCATCGGACCGAGGCTCTGCATCTGTCCTCGTGCTCCTAGACCTTAGTGCTGCTTTTGATACCATCGATCACCACATTCTTTTGGAGAGATTGGAAACCCAAATTGGTCTACACGGACATGTTCTGGCCTGGTTTAGGTCTTATCTGTCGGAAAGATATCAGTTTGTCTCTGTGAATGGTTTGTCCTCTGACAAATCAACTGTACATTTCGGTGTTCCTCAAGGTTCTGTTTTAGGACCACTATTGTTTTCACTATATATTTTACCTCTTGGGGATGTTATTCGAAAACATAATGTAAACTTTCACTGCTATGCGGATGACACACAGCTGTACATTTCAATGAAACATGGTGAAGCACCAAAATTGCCCTCGCTAGAAGCATGTGTTTCAGACATAAGGAAGTGGATGGCTGCAAACTTTCTACTATTAAACTCGGACAAAACAGAGATGCTTGTTCTAGGTCCCAAGAAACAAAGAGATCTTCTGTTGAATCTGACAATTAATCTTAATGGTTGTACAGTCGTCTCAAATAAAACTGTGAAGGACCTCGGCGTTACTCTGGACCCTGATCTCTCTTTTGAAGAACATATCAAGACCATTTCGAGGACAGCTTTTTTCCATCTACGTAACATTGCAAAAATCAGAAACTTTCTGTCCAAAAATGATGCAGAAAAATTAATCCATGCTTTTGTCACTTCTAGGTTAGACTACTGCAATGCTCTATTTTCCGGCTACCCGGATAAAGCACTAAATAAACTTCAGTTAGTGCTAAATACGGCTGCTAGAATCCTGACTAGAACCAAAACATTTGATCATATTACTCCAGTGCTAGCCTCTCTACACTGGCTTCCTGTCAAAGCAAGGGCTGATTTCAAGGTTTTACTGCTAACCTACAAAGCATTACATGGGCTTGCTCCTACCTACCTCTCTGATTTGGTCCTGCCGTACATACCTATACGTACGCTACGGTCACAAGACGCAGGCCTCCTAATTGTCCCTAGAATTTCTAAGCAAACAGCTGGAGGCAGGGCTTTCTCCTATAGAGCTCCATTTTTATGGAACGGTCTGCCTACCCATGTCAGAGACGCAAACTCGGTCTCAACCTTTAAGTCTTTACTGAAGACTCATCTCTTCAGTGGGTCATATGATTGAGTGTAGTCTGGCCCAGGAGTGGGAAGGTGAACGGAAAGGCTCTGGAGCAACGAACCGCCCTTGCTGTCTCTGCCTGGCCGGTTCCCCTTTTTCCACTGGGATTCTCTGCCTCTAACCCTGTTACGGGGGCTGAGTCACTGGCTTGCTGGGGCTCTCTCGTGCCGTCCCTGGGGGGGATGCGTCACCTGGGTGGGTTGATTCACTGTTGTGGTCGGCCTGTCTGGGTTCCCCCACCCCTTGGGTTGTACCGTGTCGGAGATCTTTGTGGGCTATACTCGGCCTTGTCTCAGGATGGTAAGTTGGTGTTTGAAGATTTCCCTCTAGTGGTGTGGGGGCTGTGCTTTGGCAAAGTGGGTGGGGTTATATCCTTCCTGTTTGGCCCTGTCCGGGGTGTCCTCGGATGGGGCCACAGTGTCTCCTGACCCCTCCTGTCTCAGCCTCCAGTATTTATGCTGCAGTAGTTTATGTGTCGGGGGCTAGGGTCAGTTTGTTTATCTGGAGTACTTCTCCTGTCCTATTCGGTGTCCTGTGTAAATCTAAGTGTGCGTTCTCTAATTCTCTCCTTCTCTCTTTCTTTCTCTCTCTCGGAGGACCTGAGCCCTAGAACCATGCCCCAGGACTACCTGACATGATGACTCCTTGCTGTCCCCAGTCCACCTGGCCATGCTGCTGCTCCAGTTTCAACTGGCCTGGGCCCTAGGACCATGTCCCAGGACTACCTGACATGAGGACTCCTTGCTGTCCCCAGTCCACCTGGCCATGCTCCTGCTCCAGTTTCAACTGTTCTGCCTTACTATTATTCAACCATGCTGGTCATTTATGAACATTTGAACATCTTGGCCACGTTCTGTTATAATCTCCACCTGGCACAGCCAGAAGAGGACTGGCCACCCCACATATGCTCTCTCTAATTCTCTCTTTCTTTCTCTCTCTCGGAGGACCTGAGCCCTAGGACCGTGCCCCAGGACTACCTGACATGATGGCTCCTTGCTGTCCCCAGTCCATCTGACTGTGCTGCTGCTCCAGTTTCAACTGTTCTGCCTTATTATTATTTGACCATGCTGGTCATTTATGAACATTTGAACATCTTGGTCATGTTCTGTTATAATCTCTACCCGGCACAGCCAGAAGAGGACTGGCCACCCCACATAGCCCGGTTCCTCTCTAGGTTTCTTCCTAGGTTTTGGCCTTTCTAGGGAGTTTTTCCTAGCCACCGTGCTTTTACACCTGCATTGTTTGCTGTTTGGGGTTTTAGGCTGGGTTTCTGTACAGCACTTTGAGATATCAGCTGATGTACGAAGGGCTATATAAATAAATTTGATTTGATTTGATTTGATTTTGTGCTGCTACCATGTTGTGCTGCTGCCATGTTGTGGTTTTGTTGTGTTGCTACCATGCTGTGTTTTCATGTGTTTCTGTCGTGCTATGTTGCTGTCTTAGGCCTCACTTTATATAGTCTAGTGGTGTCTCTCTCTATCTTAACTGATAAAATTAAATAAAAGTTCAAAATAAACAACCCTAATTGAAACCCTAAACCTAACCCCTAAGCTTAAAATAGCCTTTGTCTCCACGAGGGCGAATTTTCCTTATTTTACTATTCTTTGTAGGGATATTTGGGGATATCAGGTCCCCACAAGGATAGAAGAACAAGTACACACACACACACACACTCCCAACATTTTTGGGATATTTTAAACGATCCTGTCATTGTTAAATGGCATTGTTGTTAAATGAGGACCCTTTAGAGGACAAAATCCTATCTTTTTAAAAACTTCTTAGTGCTGCAATCACGTTAACGGGATTGATATGACAACAGCCACTGAAAGTGCAGAGCGCCAAATTCAAACAACAGAAATCTCATAATTAAAATTAATCAAACATACATGTATCTTATACAATTTTAAAGGTAATCTTGTTGTTAATCCCACCAAAGTGTCCGATTTCAAATAGGCTTTACAGCAAAAGCACCACAAACTATTATGTCACCGCCAAGTCACAGAAAAACACAACCATTTTTCCAGCCAAAGAGGGGATATATATGTTTTGTTTGATAAAGTGCATATTTATATATTTAAAATCTCAGTATAAATTGGCGCGTTATGTTCACTAGTTCCAAAAACATTCAATGATATTTGCAGAGAGCCACATAATTTTATAGAAATACTCATTATAAATGTCGATGAAAATGCAATTGATAGACATGGAAATATAGATACACTTCTCCTTAACCTCTTGCTCCTACCTGACACGCAGGCGTCCCATCTAGACATCTGGAAATGCAAATGCGCTACGCTAAATGCTAATAGTACTAGTGTGAATCCAGGCAACAAGTCAGATTTTTAAAATGCTTTTCGGCGAAAGCATGAGAAGCTATTATCTGATAGCATGTAACACCCCAAAAGACCCGCAGGGGACGTAAACAAAATAATTAGCATAGTCGGCGCTACACAAACCGCACAAATAAAATATAAAACATTCATTACCTTTGACCATCTTCTTTGTTGGCACTCCTAGATGTCCCATAATCACTATTGGGTCTTTTTTTCGATTAAATCGGTCCATATATAGCCTAGATATCGGTCTATGAAGACTGTGTGATAAACAAAATAAATAGCGTCTTATAACGTAACGTCATTTTTCTTTTATTAAAAAAGTTGACGATAAACTTTCACAAAACACTTCGAAATACTTTTGTAATGCAACTTTAGGTATTAGTAAATGTTAATAAGCGATCAAATTGATCACGAGGCGATGTATATTCTATAGGGGTACGTCTGGAAATGATGTCCGGGTAAATCTCAACCAAAATATCCGGTCCGAGACCTGAAGAAATCGGCTGTCTCTTCTTCGTTTGACCAAGAAACAAAGCCTAGGCAAATGACAAGACTGTTGACATCGTGTGGAAGCTGTAGGAATTGCAATCTCGGCTCCAGGTAATTTGCTTTCCCATAGACAATTCATGCATGGCGCATTGATATATTTTCCAATTTTCAGTGATCAGATTTTCCTGCGCTTTTCGATGAAACGCACGTTCTGTTATAGTCACAGCCGTGATTTAACCACTTTTATAAACGTCTGAGTGTTTTCTATCCACACATACTAATCATATGCATATACTATATTCCTGGCATGAGCAGCAGGGCGCTGAAATGTTGCGCGATTTTTAACAGAATGTTCAAAAAAGTAGGGGGAAGGAGTAACAGGTTAATGCAACCTCTGTGTCAGATTTCAAAAAGCTTTATGGAAAAAGCAAATCCTGGAATAATCTGAGTACAGCTTTCAGACAACAAAGCAGCCAAAAAGATATCCACCATATTGGGTAGTCAACATTAGTCAGAAATAGCATTGTAAATATTTACTTACCTTTGATGATCTTCATCAGAATGCACTCCCAGAATGTTTGATTTAGTTCGATAATGTACATCATTTATGTCCAAAGTGCTACTTTTGTTAGCACGTTTGGTAAACAAATCCAAAATCATGAAGCGTGTTCCCTAGTTCCAGATTAAATGTCAAAAAGTTCCGTTCCTGTCCGTAGAAACATGTCAAACGATGTATGGAATCAATCTTTAGGATGTTTTTAACATGAAACTTCAATAATATTCCAACCGGAGAATTCCTTTGTCTTCAGAAAAGCAAAGGAACGGGAGATACCTCTCATGTGAAATGCGCGTGACCAGCACATGACTGCTGGCAGACCTCTGACTCATTCTTCTCTCATTCGGTCCCACTTCACAGTAGAATCCTCAAACAAGTTTCTAAAGACGGTTGACATCTAGTGGAAGCCTTAGGAAGTGCAACATAACCAATATCCCATTGTGCATTAAATAGGGGCTGGGTTGAAAATCGACCAACCTCAAACTTGGATTTCTTCTCAGGTTTTTGCCTGCCATATGAGTTCTGTTATACTCACAGACATCATTCAAACAGTTTTAGAAACTTCAGAGTGTTTTCTATCCAATACTAATAATAATATGCATATATTAGCAACTGGGACTAAGGAGCAGGCCGTTTACTCTGGGCACCTTTCATCCAAGCTACTCATTACTGCCCCTGCAGCCATAAGAAGTTAAAAAGCTGACTGCCCTTAGGCAAAATCAAGATCTTCTGGCAAATATAATTTCACAGTTACATTTTGTTGTTGTATCCAGTGTTACTCATTTGTCTCCATCAAATCCAGGAGGGATATTATATTTAAAAAATATATACAACAAAAATATGTTGTATTGTCACATACACCGGATAGGTACAGTAATTTGTGTTGTTTTTCAGGGTCAGCAATAGTAGTACGGCACCCCTGGAGAAAATTTGGTTCAAGTGCCTTGCTCAAGGGCACATTTTCACCTTGTCGGCTCAGCTATACGAACCAGCAACTTTTCGCTCCAACCACTAGGCTACCAACATGTCTGTCATCCTGTGAGTGATGGAATTCACTGAGAGCTGAGGAAAATGTCAAAGATGTTATGTCTACTTTCTCTATAAAAATATTCACTCTGCTATTCAGCTGTACAAGCATGTACTCTTGCCCCACATTTGCAGCCCAAGTCAGGAGATTCTCTCTCTCTCTCTCTCTCTCTCTCTCTCTCTCTCTCTCTCTCTCTCTCTCTCTCTCTCTCTCTCTCTCTCTCTCTCATTTCTCTATGTCTAATTTTCTCTCCTTCGCCCCCAGTTAACCGTTTGCTCAGTTTCGCAGTCTGGAGCTGCATGAACTTTGTACACAGAGCGCCTTGCTCATAAATCTTTCAGAAACAAGACCCTTACTCATCATGGGAGGGAAGGGGAGGGTTGTCATTGGCTCTTTGCTTTGAACGACATATTTTTACTTGCACGGTGGCATTCCCTTTTAGTCACAAATGTATAGATTGAATTGGTTGTGATGACAGAGCTGTTGACAAAGTAGTGCCCCGGGGTGGAACAAGGTTATAAGTGTGTTTGAAAGAAAGAAAACTGCTTAGAACATATCAAAACCACTCGGCCCTCAGCTCAATACGCTGAACTGAGCACACACTTCACACTAGGATCAGCAAATGAGAAACGTGATTGGTGCGTACTCTCAAGAGCTGGGCTTTTGAAGCACACAAGCCTTTAGCTCCTCATGCCAGCCCCACCCCCACCTTAATGTTTACGAAGGACAAAAAAATGGTCCGTAGAAGAAAGCCTCAGGATGCCTTTAGGATACAATGAGCTCCCAAGGTGTATATAGGTGTGCCGCCAGTAATCCCAGAGGTTTTCCACAAATGACGTGCTTATCTGGGTATGGTCATTAGCTCCCAAGGTGTATTTGCAAGCTCCAAATGACTAATAGTCACCTTTACATGAGCACCACTTGAACATTTCTCAACCCTTGCATAAGTCATACTAGTACACTTTCCAATACTTTTCTATATGCAGTACTACACAGTACAGTCAAATCCTTTCACATTGGTCAGTCCTTGTGCATGCCAACCAAAAGTATGGATGTCATCGCATTTATAAGAAATGTAAGGACACATTTACAGTATAAGACAGGATTACAAAGGAGATAGTAGTGCACCATGCGCAGGATGGGATGGAGGCACACACAACTTCATTCTCAATAGCTTCACTTCCTGAGAGAAGACAACAGTTCTGCGAGGCCCAGCCTAGAGCCCCAGCCCCAGCCCAGAGCCCCAGCCCCGAGCCCCAGCCCCAGCCCAGAGCCCAGAGCCCCAGCCCAGAGCCCCAGCCCCAGCCCAGAGCCCCAGCCCCAGCCCCAGCCCAGAGCCCCAGCCCAGAGCCCCAGCTCCAGCCCCAGCCCAGAGCCCCAGTCCAGAGCCCCAGCCCAGAGCCCCAGCCCAGAGCCCCAGCCCAGAGTACCAGCCCCATCCCCAGCCCCAGCCCCAGCCCCAGCCCCAGCCCCAGCTCCAGCTCCAGCCCCAGCCCCTGCCCAGATCCCCAGCCCAGAGCCCCAGCCCAGAGCCCCAGCCCCAGCCCAGAGCCCCAGCCCCAGCCCCAGCCCCAGCCCCAGTCCCAGCCCCAGCCCAGAGCCCCAGCCCCAGCCATTCCTTGGCCCTGTGGGGACCGATAATGCCTGGGCCTGTTAAATTGTTCTCAGTACAGCCTTTGGCTATCTCTCTGTGCGGCAGGTCCGAGCCACACCCAGCCTTCAGAGGAAGCAGAAGGATTCTTATCTCTCTGAGAGGCCCTGAGGGCCTGGGTCAATGCTACGGTGATGGGCTAGTCCAAAACAGCAACATCAGGACGGCTGTAGTAAAGAAGATGGACCTTTGTGTGTAGTCTTACTGTGTACAGTCTTACCATCCCATACACTCAGTGACATGTGAAATGTTGATTTAGGAGATTGCTTTGTTGGGCTGTACACACACAATATATTTGCCAGGTTTCATTTTCCGAGAAGAAATTAAAATGAATGATTAAGGTAGAAGTAAGCATGTAGAGGAAAAATGTTCACTGAACTCTACCACAACGTTCCCCAAAACCATTCATCCATAGTGTCTAATAAAAACAAACCTCTGAATCGCTGAAGGAAATTCCAAATAGATACATGTACGTATCTTTCTTCTTCTAGTTTGTTGTAATTTATTATGAGCAATTTAAATAAACTAAACTAACATCAATGTGTGTCATAGAAAAGGAGGTGTGTGCACTATAAATAAATGAAGATGAATAAGAAAAATAGACTCTTATACACTGGATGGCAGGTATGTAGCGAATGGAGCATTGGGCCAGTATCCAAAAGGTTGTTAGCTTGAATCCCTGAGCCGACAAGGTACAAAATCTGTCGATGTGCCCTTGAGCAAATCACAACCCTATTTGCTCCAGGGCCACTGTTGATAATGGCAGACCCTGTCCGTGACCCCACTCTCTGAGTGTGTTTCAGGGGGACTTGGGATATGCAAAAAACACATTTCCAATTCACACATGCTTATTCATACACACTTGTACATGCGTGAAAAAGGACAAGTATAAGCACCCACCTATTTATTGTAACTGTTTCATACTGATATCTGATACCTCCACAAGTGTGTTTACAGATACATAGCTAGCCCAATGCTCTGAGGTGAGCTAAGACTGTGGATGTGGTTGATTGTGGTTCACCTATCTGACAACCTTGGTGTGCTCCACTTCCTCAGTGTAGTGTAGTGCAGTGTATGTAGTGCATTGAGGCCTCGGGAGCTCTCTTTAACCTTTCGGGCCATCCTTCATTTGCCTGTTTACTGCCTGCTTGACCTTTTTTACAGGTGAGTTCATATGTCTCCCATCAGAGGTGCTCACCCATGTATGCACTGGCCATCTTCGTAAAGTGCTGCTCGCATGGTAAGAAACCAATCCCATCTGCATGCCGTGCTGCATACCTAGCCTCTGAAACAGGGCCAGCCCCTATAAATCAGCATAGCTGAGATATTTGTGGCTAACTTGGAGGAAAGATTTATGTCGGTGGGATATTGGAGAGCATCTCTCAGGAGTAGGGGGTGGGGTTGGTGGAGGAGGGGTGGGTGGGTGGGTGGGTGGGGGTAGGCTAAGGGGGATAAATGATAGGGATTGAAGGATTGAGAGGAGGTGAGTGGGTGGGGGTGGTGGATGAGGAAGAGGTGTTAGACAGTGTGATGTGGGATGTTTGAGGTGGGTATAGTTTCTGAAATGTATGGATTTTATTAAGGGTGAAAAAAGACTAGCGTGGATGGTGGGGGTCTTGCATTGAGGAGTGGGGTTGGTGTGTGGGGGAAGTGTGATGTCTGAGGGTAGTAGTTTGAGAGGGGAGGGGGTGAGGTAGGGGGAAGGGGAGGCTCTGGGTCGTTACTCTGGCCAGGTAATCAGACTGCGTGTGGGGTTGGCATGCCACTTGAGACGGGTTCATATGGTCACGTCACCTGACCTTCCACTTCCAAATGCTATGGTCATGATGGATGTGCATGTACAGTATACAAGCGTGGCTGACAACATTTTGATCTGGTCTTTTATGCCGTGTTTTTGGTTCATCATTGTAAGCAAGATTCTAGATGGGAACCATCTTTGTGGTTTTGGATTCATCCTTTCCTATCTGCTTGTGTGTTGATTCCTCCTTGTGTTGTGTGTTCACTGCATGTCACTAGACTTTGCTGTATATTCGCTGTCAGAAAGGCAATGTTTTTCAGTGCAAATGCTAAAGCGAACCATACACACATAATAGAAACCAAAGCCTTGATGTGCTATCTTTCCAGTTAGATACAAGTGCTTGGATCAATCCCTGCTTTCATTCCAGAAATATCAGTTGGCCTGGTAAGACATGTCTGGGAATCAGGCTCCTTGGAATTGTGGGTACTGTTCAGGGGAAAAGACATGGCAGACAAAGGGCGAAAGCCTCTAAAATCCAATTTATGCTTGCTCTGTAAATGTAATCCGGAGGTTCCTTAATGAGTGTGTGACTCAATTGCAGAGCCTCTGGAGGCTTGGTGAGGCCAAATTGAGCTCTGTTCTGCATTGCCGTGTGCCTCCCAAATTTTGTAACAATACGGGGAGCTCCGTATAGCGCCGCATTGACATACTCACTTCCTTGACAACTTCCTTCACAACAGCTCTGCCCTGCTCCACAAAGCCAAAAAGTATGTTTGCTCTGACTTTTGTGGAGGCCAAATCGCTGTAAATACTGTACGGCCACTGCAGATGTCGGATTGACCATGCAGAGCATTTAAATGTGTATTGCTTCATTCTTAACCAAGTGGGAAGTGCGGATTTACCACAGACGAAAGGAAAATGTCCACTTGAACGGCCCTCTAACTGGTAATTATTAGCGGGAAACTCGTCTATCATCCCTGAGTTCCGACTTCGCCACATGCTGACCTCTGATGTCACCTATTAAGAAATTCAGCATTTTCAGCAGTTAAATGTAACATCAAACCATTATTTACAAGAATGATAGCTGTAGGCTTTGGTTTCTATTATGTGACAAGATGGTGCCGACAGACATGGCAGCTATGCTTCTAGCTCCTAAGCAACTTCAAAGTATTTTGTTTTTTTTGTGTGTTATTTCTTACATTATTAGACCAGAAAAAAAATGTGTTATTACATACAGCCGGAAATAACTTTTGGATATCAGAGCAGCATTAAATATAACATTCCGATTTGGATCAGGGACATTGACATACTCTGTTTCATGGAATCCTGGCAATCTCATGATATACTGTCCTAATCCATACAGCCAGCTGGGTTCTCAGTACATTGTGTAGATAGGAATAAAGAACTCTCCAGGAAGAAGAAAGGCGGAGGTGTATGTTTCATGATTAACTACTCACGGTGTGATTGTGATAACATACAGGAACTCAAGTCCCTTTGTTTACCTGACCTAGAATACCTCACAATCAAATGCCGACCGTATTACCTCCCAAGAGAATTCTCTTCTGTTATAGTCATAGCCGTGTATATTCCCCCCTCATGCCGATACCGCGACGGCCCTCAACGAACTACACTGGACTGTGCAAACTGGAAGCCACATATTCTGAGGCCGCATGTATTGTAGCTGGGGATTTTAACCAAGCAAATTTGAGGAATACGCTACCAAAATGTTATCAATACACTGCCTGTAGTACTTGCACTTCAAAAACTATCAACCATTGTTACTCTCCCTTCCAGGATGGCAACAAGACCCCCAGCCAATCAGATCACGACTCCATTCTGGCTCTCCCTTCTTATAGGCAGAAAATCAAACAGGGAGTACCTGTGCCAAGGTCTAAAAACAGCTGGTCTGAACAATCAGAATCCATGCTTCAAGATTGTTTTGATCACACGGACTGGGATATGTTCCGGGTAGCCTCTGAGAATAACATTGACGTATACACGGGCACGGTGACTGAGTTCATCAGGAAGTGTATAGGGGATGTTATTCTCACTGCGACTATTAAAACCTACCCAAACCAAAAATGTGGATAGATGGCACCATTCCCACAAAACTGAAAACGCAAACAACCGCATTTAACTTCTTTGGGATTGGTGTCCCTTACACAAAATGGTTGAGCTAACGTAGGCTAATGCAATTAGCATGAGGTTGTAAGTAACAACAACATTTCCCAGGACATAGACATACATATCTGTTATTGTCAGAAAGCTTCAATTCTTGTTAATCTTACTGCACTGTCCAATTTACAGTACCTATTACAGTGAAATAATACCATACTATTGTTTGAGGAGAGTGCACAATTTTGAACATAAAGTTATTAATAAACAAATTAGGCACATTTGGGCAGTCTTGATACAAAATGTTGAACAGAAATGCAATGCTTCATTGGATCAGTTTAAAACATTGCACATACACTGGCCAAAATCTAAATTGCACCTGGATTGGAATAATACATTATGGCCTTTCTCTTGCATTTCAAAGATGATGGTACAAAATAATACAAGAGAACGGTTGTTTTTTTCTTTGTATTATCTTTTACCAGATCTGTTGTGTTATTCTCCTATATTAATTGCACATTTCCACAAACTTCAAAGTGTTTCCTTTCAAATGGTATCAAGAATATGCATATCCTTGCTACAGGACCTGAGCTACAGGCAGTTAGATTTGGGTATGTCATTTTAGGCGAAAATTGGTCCGGATACTTAAGGGGTTTTAACCACGGAAAAGTGACTGGGAATATGGTTGAATACAAACAGTGTAGTTATTCCCTTCGTAAGGCAATCAAACAGGCAAAACATCAGTACAAACAAAAAGTGGAGTCACTATTCAACGACTTACACACGAGACGCTTACTTTACAAGTCCTTACCCAACAATGCAGTTAAGAAAGGAAATATTTAACAAAATATTTACCAAATAAACTAAAGTAAAAAATAATCAAAAGTAACACGATAAAATAACAATAACAAGGCTATATACAGGGGGTACCGGTACCGAGTCAATGTACAGGTTAGTCGCGGTAATTTGTACACATAGCTAGGGATGAAGTTACTATGCATAGATAATAAACAGTGAGTAGCAGCAGTGTACAAAACAAATGGGGGGGGGGGCTGTTGCACACATGTTGTACATAGACATGGAATCACTGGTCACTTTAATAATGGAACACTGGTCACTTTAATAATGTGTACATACTGTTTTACTCTTTTCATATGTATATACTGTATTCCACTGTATTTTAGTCAACGACACTCCTAGTTCAAGGCACGTTTGATGGCACCTTAATTGGGGAGAACAGGCTTGTGGTAATGGCTGTATCGGAATGAATGGAATGGTATCAAATACAATACATTTCCTGTGTTGGCTAAATCCACTTGTCACTTAAATCTCGACTGGAATGATTTTATTTTCATTTGACTCTTTCTCCCCATTGCTTGTGTCATTTGTTTTTTTTCCCAATAACGTAACAACCGCAGAAACGTTTGTAATGACCTGTCAAACACTCCGGTGATGACTGAAATGGGCTCTATTGACTACATAGGCTTCTGTTGCATCTATAAGAACGCTAAAACTTTCTCTGTGATTTAATGCACCGTCTGAACAGTTACATCACAAAAAAGAAAATAAACTGTATTTTGATGGGTGTTGATTCTTTTGTGCAATTGAAAAAAGTCATTATTTAAGTTGAAATATGTCTAATCTCGCAAACAATGTAAAGTAAATAGAGAGAGATTTCATCTCGAGCCAAGCCTTTTGATTTTTAATCGCATAGTATCCTTCTCTTGCCACGCTTGCTGAATAATCCAAGAGAATTTGACAACCACAGTAATGAATAATTAATGAGGCAGTCTAGACAGCCACCAGTTGTTAGTGGTTACCACCCTGTTCCACCCCTGTATATCAATGTATTACTGTCTGCAAATACACCCAGTGTATACTGTATATGCAGATGAGGCATGTATAATTGTCTTTATTTTATCTCACAAAGTATTTAAAAAATACCTGATATACTAAGAAAATGTATACATATTTATATTTTTACTGGTCAAGCCACAACCGAGCGAGCCAAATAAAACCTTTTGGTTGTACTCAGCCTCTGACACTGGCACCTCTATTTCAGGCTCTGAAAAATACATTTTTCTTATCTTTGTTTAGTTGCGCTGTTATAATTCATGGTAAAGCGTTGTATATTCCCCACGGCTTTAAAGGGCTGATTTTGATCATATATGGTTTATTATGGGCATTTCTCAATGCAAATAGCCAAGGTCGTGCACAAGCACTGAGGCTGGCTGAGAACAATTTGCTATTTATCAATGGAGATCTCCTACTGATGTGGGTATGACGCTCGTAGGATTGTTTGATAAATTCGCCCTTTTTCCATACGTACGAACATTGTAAATTCTGTTCGCAAGCAGTATTTAGAATAGTTTCAAACTAGTAAAGCATAGGGCTCTGGGATAGGAATAATAACATGATACACGTTCAAATGGCTCTCCTGTGAAATCGTGACTTGCGACATACGCCTAGTTTCCTGAAACGGGTCACATACAGAAATCGATGATGGTAGTCAAAATGACTCAAAATGACTTCACTTTTAGCTCTAATGCATTTGATTGATAGCGATGACATGAACATGTGTTGGGGTTGACATCCATACAGCATTATACTCTGATTTTTACCCCAACATGGTGTGTAATACACATATGAACAACAGCCTAAATGTAGGCTAATTTTGCTGGGGGGGCAAGGACGAGACTCCAGATCTTTCCTCCACGCATTTCCATGGTAATTCCATTGTTTTGATTGACCTCTATACCACTTCTATTGTGTACAACTATGTCTGTTTACAGATATTTCTTTAGGGCTGCGACAATTCCAGTATCGCGATACTTGTTAGTAGGGAAAGGGAAAGGGGGATACCTAGTCAGTTGTAAAACTGAAAGCATTCAACTGAAATAGACTCAAATGAGATGTCAAAAACATAGAGTATGCACGTAATTTGTGAGAAAATAAGCATAGGGAATTAGAGTTTACATGAGGCAATAAGTCATGTTTTCGTCTCTTTCAACTCGCTGTGTTTCCAAAACCTACCAGTCAGACCTGACATCATAACCATTTAGCTGCTGCCATGGGTCCTCTGATGTCATGAGTTTGTATTTGCATGAAAAACTCCCCACATACTTGTAATAAATATGTTGCAGGAAAGTGCCTGTTCATTCTTGCCCCTGTGCCATTGCCAACGAGCATTTGACTTGGATCTGAACTATTATGTGTGTGTGTGTGAGGGGGCATGGTAAATGAGAGAGAGAGAGAGAGAGAGAGAGAGAGAGAGAGAGAGAGAGAGAGAGAGAGAGAGAGAGAGAGAGAGAGAGAGAGAGAGAGAGAGAGAGAGAGAGAGAGAGAGAGAGAGAGAGTCCATTTGGAGAATGTGTGTGTGAGAATCTAGGAAAGAAATAAAAGGTTGAGGGAAAATAACATTTTCAAAAGTGTGTGAACTTTCAAGGTCACCTGTTCTCTGCGTGTTTTTGGGTGAGTGTTGTTTGCAACTCCTAGCCAGGCAGGCGAAGAGAGATGGGAGTAAGTTAGAGTCCCAGTTTGGGAAGCAGGTCTCTATATGCCCTGAAGGCTGGAGTCTCCTTCAGTGGCCTTCCCACAGACAACGGCCATGCATTAATCATGTGCAATGTGATACACCCGACCGACAGCCATAAACAGACGTGGACCAAGCTGTTCCCACCACTGGGGCAGAATAGGATGGGGATGGGAGGGACGGGACGGGACGGGGGGCTTGTGCAGGTTCGTGTGTGTGTGTACATGTGTGTGCATGCAAGTGTATGCGCTTTTCCATGTTTCTATGACTGCATATGGGCCTATTGTATATGCAGTGATGTAAAATACTTGAGTAAAAATTATTTAAAGTACTACTTTATTCATATTTTGCAGTATCTGTTCTATACTATGCATGTACTTCACTACATTACTAAGGAAAACAATGTACTTTTTACTCCCTACATTTCCCCTGACACACAAAAGTAGTTACATTTTGAATGTTTAGCAGGACAGGAAAATGGTACAATTCACATACCTATCAAGAGAACATCCCTGATCATCCCTACTGCCACTGATCTGGTGTACTCACTAAACACACATGCTTCGTTTGTAAATTCTTAGTGTTGGTGTGTGCCCCTGGCTATACGTAAATAAAAAACACAAGAAATTGGTGCCGTCTGGTTGCTTAATACAGGTATTCCCAAACTGGGGTTCGCGAAATGCCGTCACGAGTACGCAAAATAAAAATGTGATTCATATTTTAAAATAAAAATGACAAATTATTATTATTATTATGATTTTTTTAAATTCTAACAGCACATTTATATTTTCCAACAGGACTATACATTTGGGTGAGTTTTTTTTTCTCGCCTGAGTAACCTCGTTTCATTGCCTAAAATAAAATTAAACCATCAGCCTGTTCAGCGAAATTACAACACAATGTCAAATACAGGTCGCCAACTAATTAACATCCAATCACATTAACTGTTACTCTCTCACGGGAACTCCACCAATGGTCCGTATGTAGCCAAACATCATTCTGTTTGCTCGAAAATTGATAAATGGTTAAAAAAAAGTATAGCACATAGCAACTCTACCAGCAGTACTACACCTGCACCTTTCGACGACACAAGTTGCTCTGCTTCCACGACAACATCCAATGCTAGCATCAGTAATTCTACATTTGTTGTTAGCCCAGCTAGCATGGAAACTGACAGTTGTGAGTCTGATGCAGCCAAAGAGCTATTGCCCCCTTAGCCGGGAAAGTACTGAACTACAGACATGGACGTTGGACCATCGAAGAGACACAAGTATGATGAGAACTACATTGATTTGGGGTTCACTTATATTGGGAGTAGGGCCTTCCCTCAGTCACAGTATGTTATATGTGCAAAAGTACTATCTCACAACTCAATGAAACCTTAACTCTTGCACAGACATTTAGAAACAAAACATGCCAATTTGAAAAATAAGCCACAGGAGTTTTTTGAGAGAGAATTAAGACGACCTTCGAGTAGCAAGACATGTATAAAAGCAACAGATAGTTAATAATAAGGGGCTAGAAGCATCTTATATGGTGAGCTACCCAGTGGCTAGGACAGACAAGCCCCATACTATTGTGGAGGACTTAATTCTTCCTGCTGCCGCAGATATTGATGGGACAATGCTGGGGGAAAAGGCCAATAACAACTATACAGACAATGTCTTCACCAAACAACACTGTTTCACGACGCATCAGTGACATGGCAGGAGATGTTTTGAAACAATTACTGCTTCGCAATACAAGCCAGGGATTTCTATGCGTTACAGATGGATGATTCAACAGACGTGGCTGGCCTGGCACAGCTCCTGGTTTATGTCCATTACAAGTATGGGGGATCAATTAAGGAATACATCCCCTTCTGCAAACCACTAGAAACCAGGACAACCGGAGAGTTTTTAAGTACTGGACAGCTTTGTGACATCAAATGGACTTTGGTGGTCAAGATGTGTTGGTATCTGTACTGACAGCGCAAAAGACATGACAGGGAGACATAGTGGAGTGGTAAGACGCGTGCAAACAGTTGCTCCCGACGCCACTTGGGTACACTGCAGCATCCACCGAGAGGCTCTTGCTGCCAAGGGAATGCCTGACAGCTTGAAAGATGTTTTGGACACTTCAGTGAAAATGGTTAACTTTGTTAATGCAAGGCCACTGAACTCTCGTTTATTTTATGCACTATGCAATGATATATTGGCAGCGACCATGTAACGATTTATCAATGGGCAAAGTATTGGTACATTTTTTTAAATTGAGAGATGAGCTTAAAGTTTTCTTTACTGACCATAATTTTCACTTCTCTGACCGCTTGCATGATGACAAGTTTCTCACACGACTGGCCTATCTGGGTGATGTTTTTTCTCACCTGAATGATCTGAATCTAGGATTACAGGGACACTCCGCAACTATATTCAATGTGCGGGACAAAATTGAGGCTATGATTAAGAAGTTGGAGCTCTACTGCGTCTCCATTAACAAAGACAACACACAGGTCTTTTCATAATTGTATGATTTTTTTGTGTGCAAATGAACTCAAGCTTACGGACAATGTTAAATGTGATATAGTGAAGCACCTGAGTGAGTTGGGTGCCCAATTACGCAGGTACTTTCCCGAAATGGATGACACAAACCAATGGATTCGTTATCCCTTTCATGCCCTGCCTCCAGTCCACTTACCGATATCTGAACAATAGAGCCTCATTGAAATTGCAACAAGCGGTTCTGTGAAAACTGAATTTAATCAGAAGCCACTGCCCTCACTAGCATGAAAATTAAATACAGGCACAGACTGTGTGTGGAAAAAGACTGAGACTCTCCAATACAACCCAACATTACAGAGTTATGTGCATCCTTTCAAGGATACCCTTCTCATTAACCGGTGGTGAGTTATTCACAATTTTCGATGAACAAATAAGGTTTTATATGTAAGATGGCTAAGAGCAAAATGATTGATTATTATTATTTGTGCCCTGGTCCTATAAGAGCTCCTTGTCACTTCCCTCGAGCTGGGTTGTGACAAAAACTCACACTCATTCTTATGTTTAATAAATGTATCGTATAGTGTGCGGCAGCCTTACAATTATGATAAAAAAACAACATTTGACGGGGGGCACTGACCCTGGTGCTAGAGGGGGTTCGCAGCTGGAGGTTGAATGTTTGAAGGGGTATGGGACTATAAAAAGTTTGGGAACCACTGGCTTAATATAATGAAAGTATTTATACTTTTACTGTTGATACTGAAGTATATTTTAGCAATTACATTTACTTTTGATACTTAAGTATATTTAAAACCAAATACTTTTAGACATTTATTCAAGTATGACAATTGGGCACTTTTTCCACCACTGTGTATATGTCGGTGAAAGTCTGTGTATTTGTTCTGTGTATTTTCCAACATTCTAGCTCAACTGAAAATAATTGATGTTCTAGACACTCACACAAACACACACACACGCACAAACACACAGAAACACTTATATCAAACACACACACATATCACACACACAAACACACAGAAACACACATATCAAACACACACAGAGTTAATGGGCCTAAAAAGCAACATCTCGTTTTGAAAAGGGCCTATCTGGCATTGATATGAAGTGTAAATAGGATCATTTTTGTCAGTCTCATCCAAAACGGACATCTGCGAGATGATAGGGAAAAAATGGTATGTCACGGAATGAAGGGTACCAAAACTGTATTTTTTTATCCCGTGGGTTGGGTTTATTTGAATTCTGCCCGCATGCCCAAAGCTGGCAGCACCTAAGTTATCATCAATTCGGAGTGCAGCTGCACACGAGCATATATACTGTAGGACTTACCTAAGAATAGTGATTTGAAACAAAGCATAAGGAATTTGATGTAATAATAATTTATACACTGGCTAACACAGGAACATATAGGCTAGTTCTGTTGTAGTATTTTACTGAAATGTGTAAGTAAACCCTGAAAATCTATGTCTCCATTACCATAGACACCAGGTACAATGGTTATTCGCTGTCAATATGTGGCACTCATTTGCAGCAAAATCAATACATTGGATCACTAACATAGTCCGGTTTTGGACATGGGCGATTTTCCAACTTCTATCAAACATCCGACTTACCTGAACAGAGTAGAAAAATCAATCCGATCTTTTAAATTAGCTGCATCTTGTTTGCTTTCAATATCACATTACAGAGGAGTAAGAAAGTCCCAAGTATGGAGCTAATATGACCCAAACAATGCTGTCCGCCACATTTCATTTGTTTAATATAAGTTCTCTGTGAATAAGCACGAAATAAGAGTATGACTCATTTCAACTTTCATCCATATTATAGTCAATAGAGCTTTGTTGGATTCTGTTGTTTCTACTTTTATACTATTAGTGTGAATTTATTCTGTATAAAGATGGTGTGACTGAATGTGTGTTTTTCTCAAAGACCAAATCAACCCATTTGTCAATGAAGCATTTAACTTGTTACCACAGCTTAGTAATGTAAAGAGATTTATTTCTAGGAAACATGTGTGCGACCTAGTATAGCCAAATCACCCGTTCCATTCCTTCCTCTTGTCGGACACATTATAATTCATTCATATCACTTACCCGATGTCGATGGATAACGAGTACCAGACAGATGTAGCTTAAACCCGTTTCTATGGTGTCCGCAGCAGCTGCACACTAGCAGTCTGACCCTGGCAATTAACACTGGGAGAGTTGTATTGAGCAATATTCAGGCATTGTTTATTTAGAGAAACAAAGAGATGGAGTGTGGGGTTGGGGAGGGTTGAAGAGGGAAAAAGGAAGAGGAAGGGAATAAAGCTTGAGAGGCTAGCTGTGGAGCTAATTGCTAACTAGGCTAACTAGCCGAAGAGATAATAGGCTACTAAAGCTAGCGACTGGGCTAATAATAAGCTAGGGCTAATGGCTAGCTGTGGCCTAGCTGGCCCAGTGGAGGTTGTGTCTGTCTGTCATAGGGGGGTTAGCTGGTTAGGCTATGGTGGTGCTCGGCTAATGACTGGGCCTGTCAGGAAGCCATCCATTTCCCCATCGTGCCCTGGAGGTTCAGGGCCTCCTGTCCTTCAAGCATCTGTTCCAGGACAAGGACAACGCTCTGTATATTTATTATTTCTGTCATTATCTCTTTCTTGCTCTCTCCCTGTCTCCCTCTCATTTTCTCTATTTCGCTCAACCTGTTTCTGCTCAGTTTTTTATTAGTCTATTTGAATGACATCGAAGACCATGGGAGGTCCTATTTAGGATTTGCACGAAACACTGACATTAGCAATGTCAGAGTAAAGCGACATTTGCAGTATGCAACTTTAATGCCTCTATTTAATTTAGACTGCCTATAACGTCTTTAAGTCATTCAATATTTCAATGACCACCCTTAGCAGAGGAAATGTTTTGCAGAGCCTATCATTTCTCTCATTGATCATTATCCTAAAACATAATTGGAATACCACACCTCGATAAAGGTCTTGAATAGACCATTTAAAACCATTAGCTGTAGGATAGCCTCCACATCCCAGTTAAGATAGCTCCTAGCTAGTAATGTATTGGAATGTCAATGACGATTGTTATTGAGGTACATTTATTGTAATATTCATATTGTAGAATGAAAAAAAAAATGTCATGATTGATTGACGGATCTTAGTGTCTCTCTGACATGTGAGGATAAATGAATCTTGTTTTATCTATAATCTTATTTTATTTATAAAGTGCAAATGTGACTGATAGCTGACAAAACAATGCCAAACAGCCACTCTCTTATATGACATATACAACCACTTCAACCTAGTAAACTGACATATAGACAAAGGGGAAAATAAAACATTCCTTCTTCGTTCCTGGGATAGATTTTAAAGCAAGCACAATGACATGCATGGCAGTAACTTCAAAGTCTGCCATTGGACTGAATAGGGCGAGGATCTCTAGAGTAGGATTAAGACACTCTAGAGTGACACGAGCTCAGAGGGCAGTGGGTTATGGTGGTATACAATCTAACCATTAGTATAACAACATACACATTGTGACATGTTAGATAAAGGAGCCGTTTGTGAGTGGCGGAGTTGAGATCTGACGTGTTTTAATGAACATTGAGACGATTCATGGTGAAGGTTTTGACTGTCGACAGATTTAACTGTTGATTTGGTGTGGCAGAGCACTTGGAAGGGTTTTTGAGAAGTGCATCTCTTGTCAAATTCATATTCATATTTCCAAACTCACAGTAAGATAACTGATCTATACATTGCCCACAGAAAATAAGATACAACCTAAGGACAAATGTTGATGTGCTTACATGTGTGTGTATGTAGGTCTGTGTGTGTGCACGTATGAGTGTGTGCCTATGTGTGTATGAGTGTGTGTGTGCTCCTGCGTGTGTGTGTGTGGGCAGGGGGCATGTGGTAGTGAGGGGAGCCTGTTGTTGCTGTTGTATTTTGGCAGGGCTCCAGGTTGGTAGGCCTTATCAAATATTGATCTGTAGAACCGTGTATCCTGCGGCAAGCTGATACATTTGGATAATATATGTAAAATTTGGTTTGAAAGTTCATTCTCTCATAGCAACTAATATGTATACTATGTATACTAATGCATACAACAGTAACATCTGACTGACAGAGGGGACTTTGTTTGGTGTATATTCCTAGACACCACCTCATGACCAGTGCCCACTCCTGTCCATTGAGACAAGACCACATCATCCACTGTTATTTTGGCATCTTAATGTTTCAATTTGGGCCTGTCCATATAGGCCAGTTCCATTGAGTTTAAGAAGCTACCGTTGATGTGTCTTCACTATACTGCAAGCATCAACTGCAGCTTCTTTCAATTCTGTCATTAGCTACTGTCTTGTACAAAAGATAGTTTGCACTACCACACCACACTACTATGTTATTTCTCCTAGTACTTATTGAAAGTAGAGAAAGCTTCACTTTTAAATCCCAATGAGAACATGTATAATATATGACTTGAAGCCTCCTCCTTGTATTCCTTCTCCTAAATAAACAGAATAATTTCAACTCTGAGATTTTTTTAAAAGAGACCGAGAGGAATCGTCTGATGTTCTGTGAGACGTGGAGAGGGGGCTGCTACGCTGAACGAGGGTGCCACTGGCATGGGTTAATTAGACTGTGTGTAGTGCATCCATGTAATGTACGCGCATGCACATTTGTGTGTGTTTTATGTGTGTGTGTGTTACTGTGGGGACCATGTGACTGACATGCTCTTGTAGGGGCCTTAGAAGCCTTTCTACACCTCACTAGGAGCTCTGTGAGGCAAGGGTCTGTCTTTCAATGGCAAACCCAGGGTCTTTGATACATTTTTTAATAGGCCCCCACTGCTCAGGCAATGATACTCACTGTGTGTCGGTGTCCCAAAAGGCATCCTATTCCCTATATAGTGCAGCGCACTACTTTTGGCTAGAGAGACACAGGCTCTCATACGATGCCATTTGGGACACAACCACTGTTTCTCTCCTCACTTTGCTCTTTTTCTTCTCCCTCCCCATCGTAGATCTTTTTCATGCTCAATATTTCTATCCCACCCCGTCCTCTCTCTGTTCACTCGCTGCCTCTGTATCTCGGTCTGAGTGGATGTACGTGTAAGCTAGCTAGCCATCCTACGTACACATGCTACCCTCCACTATGACACGTTTATTTCAACATTAATCGTAGTGTACCGGATCTATTCTGTTTGTGCTTTAGCCTTTAGCTCTACAGGGGGTGCATAGCTAACAACAGACTACTAGAGTTTCCTCTGGAAGATTTCTTGACAACTAGAATGTGAATTCTACGGCTACATCCAAGGATATATGCATGCGTAAAAGTAACTGGTAAAAGTAACTGGTTTTCTTGCCGCTATCTCTCCTCAGAGAGGGAGAAAGAGAGAGAGGAAGGTAGTCACGCCTGTGGTGTCCCACTTTTCCTACTTCTATCCCTCCACCCATCCCCCCCACCCTATCCTCCCTTCTCTCTTTTCCTCTGTGTAACGCCTACAGAAGCACACACGTGGGGGAGTCTTGCTGTGTGTGTGTGTGTGTGTGTGTGTGTGTGTGTGTGTGTGTGTGTGTGTGTGTGTGTGTGTGTGTGTGTGTGTGTGTGTGTGTGTGTGTGTGTGTGTGTGTGTGTGTGTGTGTGTGTGTGTGTGTGTGTGTGTGTGTGTGTGTGTGTGTGTGTGTGTGTGTGTGCGTGTGTGCCAGCTCGGTCTCATCAGAGTGGCACTGACATCCTGCCCTCCCCCTAAGACTATTTGTTATCCCCTGAACAGCTCACCTACCCGTGTGTGTGCCCACCTGGGGGTATCCGGAGTCCTGCACGGGCCGTCACACCCCCCCCCCCCTGTCTCGTCACATCGAGCAAGGCAGCCTTCAACAGAAATCCCACGGGAGACTCGTATACTATGAGACGTTAACCTTTGTTCAGGAATTATGCGTGGAAACCGAGCTGAATAGGCTCTCTCCGTATCTTGCTTTCTCTCTTTCTTTCTTTAAAGCTTAATCCCTTTTTGTGTTTTTCTCCATTCCGTGTTTCTCCACATCTCCCTCAGGTGATTCCTGGGTTTTGTTCCTTTAGAAACACTCCGTTTACAGGTTTACCAGATCACTGCTGCAACAGGGTCCCCAGGGAAATTTTACACACACACACACACACACACACACACACACACACACACACACACACACACACACACACACACACACACACACACACACACACACACACACACACACACGCACACACGCACACACGCACGCACGCACGCACGCACGCACGCACGCACGCACGCACGCACGCACACACACACACACACAGGTTGAACGGAAGAAGGGTCGTTCCATCTCAAATAGCATAAGAAAGAGGATTTCGACACCCACCATCTCAGATTTTTCTGAAATCGTTTCTGTTATTAGAAACAGATAAGGTGAGCGTTCTCTGAAAAATTAAGCTAATCGATTGCATCCAATGGCTCATTTTCAATTATAGGATTCATATAATTTTCAATAAATTTGGTAACTAGAATCGGATTTGGACCAAACTTTTTTCTAACAATGAGTTAGACATGAGGGATCCAAAGCAATGATCAAAAGCCACTCAGACCCCCCTCAGCACACGCCAATGCCAACCCAACATCAAGTATATGGTATCAGTTATCTGTGTCTGACAAGTAGTATGAAGCTGCGGCTCTGAGCAATGTTTTTTCATCCTTTGAAATGTATACCCAGTGAATTTGGTGATTATTCCCCCCCCCCTGGTCAGGCAAAACTGTCATTGAAGTTGTTAGGTTTATGTTCTATCTTGATATTACGAGGTTCTGAGCATTAGATGGTGCTCTTCCTGCTATTAGGTGAAAAGAATGTGAAGAATCACACCCCGATGGTAGTTCACCTAAATGACAACATCACATTGGTTTCCAGTCAATTGACAAGGTAGGACAGCAACCCAAACTTTGGTTTTGTTAATAACATTTTCACTCTTCATGTTCAAATAATCCTAATGTTTTCAAAAAAGTATTGTGCAACTCAATAATGTTACTTATAGAGGATATGGATATGAAGCCGAAAAGTGCTAATATTGGTTCCACAAACGCTAAAAGGTTTACATTTGAAACAGTGGCCAGGTAACTAAACCAAAGCATGGGTTGTTGTCATACCTTGTCCATAGACTGCTTACAGGGTAAGGAAACCAATATGTAATTTTGTAATTTGGGTGAACTATCCCTTTAACATTGAGGGGAACCTTTTTTTAAATGACATAATAGCAGGAACATCAACATCTAGTGGTCAGAACCTGGTAATATTAGGATGTAGATGTTGATCAGACAAAGAGAGCTGATACGGTATACTCGTTGTTGGGTTGGGATTGGCGTGGATTGTGAGTGGTCCGTGGGTGGCATTTGAGCCCTAAATAGAATGTGATGAGTCTTGAGATTTCTCAGTGGATTATGTGATTGTGACTGTGTTGTGTTGAGTATGAAAGAGGACCAAAGAGGTCATCTGATCGAAACAGAGAGAAAGCAGAGAAGACAAGGACTCGCACAGTAGCACAGATACAGCCACCTGGAATGGCTCCTGATCTACATACTGTATTTCTTCTTTCTTTTAATTGTTATTGTCTTTTTTATATGTTTATTATTTTCCAATGAAAAAAAAGAAGACAGAGATACAAATATTGACATTTGTGCTGGAGAGGATGGCTGCCGTTGTTATTTTGTACATAATGTTGCTGCTACCGTCTCTTATGACCGAAAAGAGCTTCTGGACATCAGAACAGCGATTACTCACCTCAAATTGGACGAATAATCTTTTTTAAATGTGTCGGACGGGAAGGATTTACTCCAAACACCTGAAAAGGCCCTCATCCCCGTCATTCGCTGGAGAAAGAAACTGAGATTTTGCGGAAAGAGATCGGGGTGCCTTGTGAGGATCAGGCGACGAGTGGCTAATCTACCTTTGACATCCGTACTGTTAGCCAACGTTCAATCGCTGGAAAATAAATGGGATGAACTGAAGCACGTATATCCTACCAACGGGACATAAAAAATGGTAAGATCTTATGTTTCACCGAGTAGTGGCTGAACGACGACATTAATAACATACAGCTAGGGGGTTATACACTCTATCAGCAGGATAGAACAGCAACCTCTGGTAAAACACAGGGCGGTGGCCTATGTATATTTGTTAACAACAGCTGGTGCACGATATCTAAGGAAGTCTCAAGGTTTTGCTCGCCTGAGGTAGAGTATCTCATGATAAGCTGTGGACCACGCTATCTACCTAGAGAGTTTTCATCTGTATTTTTCGAAGCTGTCTAAATACCACCACAGACCGATGCTGGCACTAAACCAGTACTCAATGCTCTGTATAAGGCCATAAGCAAACAGGAAAACGCTCTTCCAGAGGCGGTGCTCCTAGTGGCGGGGGACTTCAATGCAGGGAAGCTTAAATCAGTTTTACCTCATTTCTATTGGCATTGTTATGCAAGTGAGTGAGGACCCAAAAGCGACTTAACAGAAACTGAGTTTATTTAAGTCCAAACAAAAATAACATAATCTTCAATCCTTTACAGGAAATGTCCAAACGGGGATAACAGAAATCCTCTAGTAGTAGAGGGGAATTGCAGGATAAGCGGCAACCGACTGCAGGTCCCTTCGGGTAGGCGTGGGCCGTAGCTGACAGAGACACCTGCTCACACGCAGCATCTGATGATAGGCAAAACACGACAGGACGGAACAAGAACACAGTAAACAGCAAACAAGGATCCGACAAGGACAGAAGCAGAAACAGAGAGAGAAATAGAGACTTAATCAGAGGGCAAAATAGGGGACAGGTGTGAAAGAGTAAACGAGGTCGTTAGGAGAATGAGGAACAGCTGGGAGCAGGAACGGAACGATAGAGAGAGAGAGGGATAGAGAGAGGGAAAGAAACCTAATAAGACCAGCAGGGGGAAACTAATAGAAGAGAAAGCACAGGGACAAGACATGACAATATATGACAATACATGACAGTACCCCCCCACTCACCGAGCGCCTCCTGGCGCACTCGAGGAGGAACCCTGGCGGCAACGGAGGAAATCATCGATCAACGAATGGTCCAGCACGTCCCGAGATGGAACCCAACTCCTCTCCTCAGGACCGTAACGGGAAACGATGAAGAGGGAATCTAGTGCAATTACTATTGTAAAAATGAGACACGGGTAGAGAACTGTAAGCGTTTGAGCAATCAGGACCAAACAGGCCAGGAGAGTAACAACTAGGGACAGACTGAGACACAGCAAGGCTAAGACCAGGAACAGGAGAGAGGCGGTGGCTGTGAACAGACTGAGACACAGCAAGTGCAGGAGCAGGACCAGGAGAGATGCGGTGGCTGGGGACAGACTGAGACACAGCAAGGGCAGGAGCAGAAGCAGGAAGAGAGTTACCGGACTTAGTCTGCGCGCAGTCCGAACAAGCAGCCACGAAACGGCGCGTGTCACGCTCCTGAGTAGGCCACCAAAAACGCTGGCGAATAGAAGCAAGCGTACCCCGAACGCCAGGGTGGCCAGCTAACTTGGCAGAGTGAGCCCACTGAAGAACGGCCAGACGAGTAGAAACGGGAACGAAAAGAAGGTTACTAGGACAAGCGCGCGGCGACGGAGTGTGAGTGAGTGCTTGCTTTACCTGTCTCTCAATTCCCCAGACAGTCAACCCGACAACACGCCCCTCAGGGAGAATCCCCTCGGGGTCGGTAGAGGCTACAGAAGAACTGAAGAGACGGGATAAAGCATCAGGCTTGGTGTTCTTAGTGCCCGGACGATAAGAAATCACGAACTCGAATCGAGCGAAAAACAACGCCCAACGAGCCTGACGCGCATTGAGTCGTTTGGCAGAACGGATGTACTCAAGGTTCTTATGGTCAGTCCAAACGACAAAAGGAACGGTCGCCCCCTCCAACCACTGTCGCCATTCGCCTAGGGCTAAGCGGATGGCGAGCAGTTCGCGGTCTCCCACATCATAGTTACGTTCCGACGGCGACAGGCGATGAGAAAGATACGCGCAAGGATGGACCTTATCGTCAGAATGGGAGCGCTGGGACAGAATGGCTCCCACGCCCACCTCTGACGCGTCAACCTCGACAATGAATTGTTTAGTGACGTCAGGAGTAACAAGGATAGGAGCGGATGTAAAACGCTTCTTGAGAAGATCAAAAGCTCCCTGGGCGGAAACGGACCACTTAAAGCACGTCTTGACAGAAGTAAGAGCTGTGAGAGGGGCTGCCACTTGACCGAAATTACAAATGAAACGCCGATAGAAATTCGCGAAACCCGAGAAAGCTCTGCAACTCGACACGTGACTTAGGGACGGGCCAATCGCTGACAGCATGGACCCTAGCGGAATCCATCTGAATGCCTTCAGCGGAAATAACAGAACCGAGAAAAGTGACGGAGGAGACATGAAAGGCGCACTTCTCAGCCTTCACATAAAGACAATTCTCTAAAAGGCGCTGGAGGACACGTCGAACGTGCTGAACATGAATCTGGAGTGACGGTGAAAAAAATCAGGATCTCGTCAAGGTAAACAAAAACAAAGATGTTCAGCATGTCACTCAGTACATCATTCACTAATGCCTGAAAGACAGCTGGAGCATTAGCGAGACCGAACGGCAGAACCCGGTATTCAAAATGCCCTAACGGAGTGTTAAATGCCGTTTTCCACTCGTCCCCCTTCCTGATGCGCACGAGATGGTAAGCGTTACGAAGGTCCAACTTAGTAAAGAACCTGGCTCCCTGCAGAATCTTGAAAACTGAAGACATAAGGGGAAGCAGATAACGATTCTTAACCGTTATGTCATTCAGCCCTCGATAATCCACGCAGGGGCGCAGGATCCCGTCCTCCTCCTTAACAAGAACCCCGCTTCGGCGGGAGAGGAGGAAGGGACCACGGTACCGGTGTCGAGAGCTACAGACAAATCATCTTCGAGAGCCTTACGTTCGGTAGCCGACAGAGAGTCTAGTCTACCCCGTGGGGGAGTAGTACCCGGAAGGAGATCAATACAACAATCATACGACCGGTGAGGAGGAAGGGAGGTGGCCCTGGACCGACTGAAGACCGTGCGCAGATCATGATATTCCTCCGGCACCCCTGTCAAATCACCAGGGTCCTCCTGTGAAGAGGGAGCAGAAGAAACAGGAGGAATAGCAGACACTAAACACGTAACATGACAAGAGACGTTCCAGGAGAGGATAGAATTACTAGACCAATTAATAGAAGGATTATGACACACTAGCCAGGGATGGCCCAAAACAACAGGTGTAAAAGGTGAACAAAAAATAAAAAAAGAAATGGTTTCACTATGATTACCAGAGACAGTGAGGGTTAAAGGTAGCGTTTCACGCTGAATCCTGGGGAGAGGACTACCATCCAAGGCGAACATAACCGTGGGCTCCCCTAACTGCCTGAGAGGAATGTCATGTTCCCGAGCCCAGGCTTCGTCCATAAAACAGCCCTCCGCCCCAGAGTCTATTAATGCACTGCAGGAAGCTGCCGAACCGGTCCAGCGTAGATGGACCGACAAGGTAGTACAGGAACTTGACGGAGAGGACAGAGTAGTAGCGCTTACCAGTAGCCCTCCGCTTACTGATGAGCTCTGGCCTTTTACTGGACATGAAATGACAAAATGACCAGCGGAACCGCAATAGAGACAGAGGCGGTTGGTGATTCTCCGTTCCCTCTCCTTAGTCGAGATGCGAATACCCCCCAGCTGCATGGGCTCAACACCTGAGCCAGTGGGGGAAGATGGTAGTGACGGGGAGAAGGGGGACACAGTTAACGCGAGCTCTCTTCCATGAGTTCGGTGACGAAGATCTACCCGTCGTTCTATGCGAATAGCGAGTTCAATCAAAGAATCCACGCTGGATGGAACCTCCCGGGAGAGAATCTCATCCTTAACATTTACATTTACATTTAAGTCATTTAGCAGACGCTCTTATCCAGAGCGACTTACAAATTGGTGCATTCACCTTATGACATCCAGTGGAACAGCCACTTTACAATAGTGCATCTAAATATTTTAAGGGGGGGGTGAGAAGGATTACTTTATCCTATCCTAGGTATTCCTTAAAGAGGTGGGGTTTCAGGTGTCTCCGGAAGGTGGTGATTGACTCCGCTGTCCTGGCGTCGTGAGGAAGTTTGTTCCACCATTGGGGAGCCAAAGCAGCGAACAGTTTTGACTGGGCTGAGCGGGAACTGTACTTCCTCAGTGGTAGGGAGGCGAGCAGGCCAGAGGTGGATGAACGTAGTGCCCTTATTTGGGTGTAGGGCCTGATCAGAGCCTGGAGGTACTGAGGTGCCGTTCCCCTCACAGCTCCGTAGGCAAGCACCATGGTCTTGTAGCGGATGCGAGCTTCAACTGGAAGCCAGTGGAGAGAGCGGAGGAGCGGGGTGACGTGAGAGAACTTGGGAAGGTTGAACACTAGACGGTCTGCGGCGTTCTGGATGAGTTGTAGGGGTTTAATGGCACAGGCAGGGAGCCCAGCCAACAGCGAGTTGCAGTAATCCAGACGGGAGATGACAAGTGCCTGGATTAGGACCTGCTCCGCTTCCTGTGTGAGGCAGGGTCGTACTCTGCGGATGTTGTAGAGCATGAACCTACAGGAACGGGCCACCGCCTTGATGTTAGTTGAGAACGACAGGGTGTTGTCCAGGATCACGCCAAGGTTCTTAGCACTCTGGGAGGAGGACACAATGGAGTTGTCAACCGTGATGGCGAGATCATGGAACGGGCAGTCCTTCCCCGGGAGGAAGAGCAGCTCCGTCTTGCCGAAGTTCAGCTTGAGGTGGTGATCCGTCATCCACACTGATATGTCTGCCAGACATGCAGAGATGCGATTCGCCACCTGGTCATCAGAAGGGGGAAAGGAGAAGATTAATTGTGTGTCGTCTGCATAGCAATGATAGGAGAGACCATGTGAGGTTATGACAGAGCCAAGTGACTTGGTGTATAGCGAGAATAGGAGAGGGCCTAGAACAGAGCCCTGGGGGACACCAGTAACCTTAGCGTGGAGTCCCTCCAGAAAACGAGCGAGCAACGCCGGCTCGTTCCAGTTACTGGAGGCAGCAAGAGTGCGAAACTCTATAGAGTAATCCGTTATGGATCGATTACCTTGACATAGGGAAGACAGGGAACAGGAAGCTTCTTTCCCAAAAACAGAACGATCAAAAACCCGTATCATCTCCTCCTTAAAGTTCTGATACTGGTTAGTACACTCAGCCCTTGCCTCCCAGATTGCCGTGCCCCACTCCCGAGCCCGTCCAGTAAGGAGAGATATGACGTAGGCGATACGAGCAATACGCCTGGAGTACGTGTGGGGCTGGAGAGAGAACACTATATCACACTGGGTAAGGAACGAGCGACATTCAGTGGGCTCCCCAGAGTAACACGGTGGGTTATTAATTCTGGGCTCCGGAGACCCGGAAGCCCAGGAGGTAACCGGTGGATCGAGGCGGAGATTGTGAATCTCCTCCGAGAGGCCGGAGACTTGGGCGGCCAGGGTCTCAACGGCATGTCGAGCAACAGACAATTCCTGTTCGTGTCTGCCTAGCATCGCTCCCTGGAACTCGACAGCAGAGTAGAGAGAATCCGTAGTCGCTGGGTCCATTCTTTGGTCGGATCCTTCTGTTATGCAAGTGAGTGAGGACCCAAAAGCGACTTAACAGAAACTGAGTTTATTTAAGTCCAAACAAAAATAACATAATCCTCAATCCTTTACAGGAAATGTCCAAACGGGGATAACAGAAATCCTCTAGTAGTAGAGGGGAATTGCAGGATAAGCGGCAACCGACTGCAGGTCCCTTCGGGTAGGCGTGGGCCGTAGCTGACAGAGACACCTGCTCACACGCAGCATCTGATGATAGGCAAAACACGACAGGACGGAACAAGAACACAGTAAACAGCAAACAAGGATCCGACAAGGACAGAAGCAGAAACAGAGAGAGAAATAGAGACTTAATCAGAGGGTAAAATAGGGGACAGGTGTGAAAGAGTAAACGAGGTCGTTAGGAGAATGAGGAACAGCTGGGAGCAGGAACGGAACGATAGAGAGAGAGAGGGATAGAGAGAGGGAAAGAAACCTAATAAGACCAGCAGGGGGAAACGAATAGAAGAGAAAGCACAGGGACAAGACATGACAATATATGACAATACATGACAGGCATGTTAAATGTGCAACCAGAGGGGGAAAAAACTCTGGACCACCTTTACTCCACGCACAGAGACACATACAAAGCTTTCCCTCACCCTCCATTTGGCAAATCTGACCTTAATTCTATCTTCCTGATTCCTGCTGACAAGCAAAAATTAAAGCAGGAAGCACCAGTGACTCGGTCAATAAAAAAATGGTCATGTGAAGCAGATACTAAAGTACAGGACAGTTTTGCTAGCACAGACTGGAATATGCTCCGGGATTCTTCTGACAGCATTAAGGAGTACACCACATCAGTCACTGGCTTTATCAATAAGTGCATCGAAGACGTCTCCACACGTACATACCCCAAACAGAAGCCATGAAATACAGGCAACATTCGCACTGAGCTAAAGGGTAGAGCTGCCGCTTTCAAGGAGCAGGACTCTAACTCGGAAGCTTATAAGAAATCCCACTATGCCCTCCGACGAACCATCAAACAGGCAAAGGGTCAATACAGGGCTAAGATCGAATCATACTACACCGGCTCTGACGCTTGTCGGATATCACAGGGCTTGCAAACTATTACAGACTATAAAGGGAAGCACCCCCGAGAGCTGCCCAGTGACACAAACCTACCAGAAAAGCTAAATAACTTCTATGCTCGCTTCGAGGCAAGTAACACTGAAACATGCATGAGAGCATCAGCTGTTCTAGATGACTGTGTGATCACGCTCTCTGCAGCCGATGTGAGTAAGACCTTTAAACAGGTCAACATTCACAAGGTCGCAGGACCAGACGTCCCAGGACGTGTACTCCGAGCATTCTCTGACCAATTGGCAAGGGTCTTTACTGACATTTTCAACCTCTCACTGTCTGAGTCCGTAATACCAAAATGTTTCAAGCAGACCACCATAGTCCATGTGCCCAAGAACACCAAGTTAACCAGCCTAAATGACTACTGACCATAGCACTCACGTCTGTAGCCATGAAATGCTATGAAAGGCTGGTAATGGCTCACAAAAACACCATTATCCCAGAAACCCTAGACCCACTCCAATTTGCCTACCACCCCAACAGATCCACAGATGATGCAATCTCTATTGTACTCCACACTGCCCTCTCCCACCTGAAAAAAAGGATTTTGACTAGCTCAGCGTTCAACACCAGAGTGCCCTCAAAGCTCATCACTAAGCTAAGGACCGTGGGACTAAACACCTTCCTTTGCAACTGAATCCTGGACTTCCTGACGGGCCGCCCCCAGGTGGTAAGGGTAGGTAACAACACATCCACCACGCTGATCCTCAACACAGGGGCCCTTCAGGGGTGCGTGCTCAGTCCCCTCCTGTACTCCCTGTACACTCATGATTGCACGGCCAGACACGATTCCAACACCATCATTAAGTTTGCCGATGGCACAACAGTCACCTACAATGATGAGGAGGAGGTCAGAGACCTGACCGTGTGATGCAAGGACAACAACCTCTCCCTCAACATGATCAAGACAAAGGAGATGATTGTGGACTACTGGAAAAGGAGGACTGAGCAAGCCCCCAATTCTCATCGACGGGGCTGTAGTGGAGCAGGTTGAGAGCTTCAAGTTCCTTGGTGTCCACATCACCAACAAACTAGAATGGTCCAAGCACACCAAGACAGTCGTGAAGAGGGCACGACAAAACCCCTCAGGAGACTGAAAAGATTTGACATAGGTCCTCCGATCCTCAAAAGGGTTTACAGCTGCACCATCGAGATCATCCTGACGGGTTGCATCACTGCCTGGTATGGCAACTGCTCGGCCTCCGACCACAAGATACTACAGAGGGTAGTGCGTACAGCCCAGTACATCACCGGGGCCAAGCTTCCTGCCATCCAGGGTCTTTATACCAGGCAGTGTCAAAGGAAGGCCCTAAAAATTGTCAAAGACTCCAGCCACCCTAGTCATAGACTGTTCTCTCTGCTACCGCACGGCAAGCTGTGCCGGAGCAACAAGTCTAGATCCAAGAGGCTTCTAAACAGCTTCTACCCCCAAATCATAAGACTTTTGAACATCTAATCAAATGGTCACCCAGACTATTTGCATTGACTCTGTGCCGGTACCCCCTGTAAATAGCCCCGCTATTGTTTTTACTGCTGCTCTTTAATTATTTGTTATTTTTATCTCTTACTTTTTTTAGGTCTTTTCTTAAAATTGCATTGTTGGTTAAGAGCTTGTAAGCGTTTCACTGTTAGGTCTACACCTATTGTATTCGGCGCATGGGACAAATTCAATTTGAGTTGGAAGTTGTGGGAACCTACGTTTTTTTGTTTCTAATTGGTTCTGGGAAAGAAGCGATAGGTTGCCTGACTGGTAAAATTTAACACGTTTTTAAACATTCCGAGAGCAGAAGTGAACATTTTTTTGCGTATAGGAGGGTCAGTGAACGTTTTACTCTGGTTCCTTAGAAGTTTTTTTCCTGGGAGGTTTTATTAATGCTCTGAGAACAGAAATGATAAGTTATTTGGAGTTGTTTTTATAACTCCCGTAATAACTGTTTCGATAAGACATTTAATAACACTGCTAGCATGGAAATTAATTTCCTTAGATATTATTCATGCAAACACACATTTTTTATTGTGACACAGCATCAGTGAGATTCAGACCTACAGTGCATTCGGAAAGTATTCCGACCCCTTGACTTTTTCCACATTTTGTTAGATTACAGCCTTATTCTAAAATGGATTAAATTGTCTCCCCTCCCCATCAATCTACACACAATACCCCATAATGACCAAGGAAAAATGGTTTTTTAGAAATGTTTGTTAAGTTATTCAAAATATAAAACTGAAATATCACATTTACATAAGTATACAGACCCTTTACTCAGTACTTTGTTGAAACACCTTTGGCAGCGATTACAGCCTCAAGTCTTCTTGGGTATGATACTACAAGCTCGGCACACCTGTATTTGGGGAGTTTCTCCCATTCTTCTCTGCAGATCCTCTCAAACTCTGTCAGGTTCAATGAGAAGCATTGCTGCACAGCTATTTTCAGGTCTCTCCAGAGATGTCCAATCGGGTTCAAGTCCCGATCTATTAGTTAAAAAAGAACCACAAGGAAACCTGTAGGAACAGTTATGCTGAAATTCCTCTTTCTTAACATTCTCTGAACTGTCTGAGAATATTCCCAATGTCAACCCAGTTGGAGAACATTCCTGGAACATTACCAAAATTGAAATTAAATGTAACCATTTTTGACCATTTAGGAAACAATCTGTTAAAGTAATGAAATACCAAGAAAATAATGTTTTTTTGTCAAGTTCCTTAAATGTGCTAAACATCATAGTACGAGTACCATAGTATGAGTCATAATACCCATAAAACCTAGCGGTCAAACAGGAAAATGGTTCCAGTCATTTTTCCACCATTCATTTTTCCCATAGGGGATTTTAGAAATAATTTAAATAAGGGCTGTGTTTTGTGTAGGTTTACTTTGGCATGACCTTTTGATAACCATGTAAGTCTCTCTCGGACAAGGTGACTTTTATCAATATATTTGCCTGTATTTACCTCCCAAATATGAAATGCTAATTAGCTGCTAATGTGGCTATCATAAAGAACTATAAATGCCATGATGATCTGGATGAGACTGACAAATCGAGGCAAAGTATCTAATGACTATCTTGTGTTAGCTAAATGTAGTACATTTCTTTATATTGACAATTCAGAACAGTCTTGTGCAAGTTTTACATTGACACAGTAATGGTGTCTGCTAGAGACGATGTGCAGGAGCTTGCAGGAATTTGCATGATGTCTACTTTGATGCTAATTAGCATTTTCAAATCTGAGAGTAAATGGAGCTGAAAATATTGATAAAAGTCACCTTGTCCTAGAGAGATTTACATGACTATCAAAATGTCACGCCAGGGTAAGCCTACACGAAACACAGCCCTAAAATCTCCTGTGAGAAAAATGAATGGTGGAAAAAAGTTTTGAACCATTTCCCTGTTTGAACCATTTCCCAACTCCACTGTAGGGCTCTCTGTTCCAAAGCCAAGCAACTATCCTGCACCATTTCCCAACTCCACTGTGGGGCTCTCTGTTCCAAAGCCAAGCAACTATCCTGCACCATTTCCCAACTCCACTGTGGGGCTCTCTGTTCCAAAGCCAAGCAACCATCCTGCACCATTTCCCAACTCCACTGTAGGGCTCTCTGTTCCAAAGCCAAGCAACTATCCTGCACCATTTCCCAACTACACTGTAGGGCTCTCTGTTTCAAAGCCAAGCAACTATCCTGCACCATTTCCCAACTCCACTGTGGGGATCTATGTTCCAAAGCCAATCAATTATCCTGCACCATTTCCCAACTCCACTGTGGGGATCTATGTTCCAAAGCCAAACAACTATCCTGCACCATTTCCCAGCTCCACTGTGGGGATTTATGTTCCAAAGCCAAGCAACTATCCTGCACCATTTCCCAACTCCACTGTGGGGATCTATGTTCCAAAGCCAAGTAACTATCCTGCACCATTTCCCAACTCCACTGTGGGGATCTATGTTCCAAAGCCATGTAACTATCCTGCACCATTTCCCAACTCCACTGTGGGGATCTATGTTCCAAAGCCAATCAACTATCCTGCACCATTTCCCAACTCCACTGTGGGGATCTATGTTCCAAAGCCAAACAACTATCCTGCACCATTTCCCAGCTCCACTGTGGGGATTTATGTTCCAAAGCCAAGCAACTATCCTGCACCATTTCCCAACTCCACTGTGGGGATCTATGTTCCAAAGCCAAGTAACTATCCTGCACCATTTCCCAACTCCACTGTGGGGATCTATGTTCCAAAGCCAAGTAACTATCCTGCACCATTTCCCAACTCCACTGTGGGGATCTATGTTCCAAAGCCAAGCAACTATCCTGCACCAGTTGTGGGAAAGTTTTCTGCAAAAATAATCATAGGACAACCACGCTCTCACCAAGCTCAAATACACATGTGGTTCTCAGAACGTTATGCGCTAACTTGGTAATAATACAATTAATTAAACATGACTAAATAACAAACTGTATGCAGGAGAGAGGGAGAGCAAGCGAGAGAAAGCTGTTGAGATACAAAGAGAAGCTCCAGAGTCTAATGAGCTGTCCGCGGGCCCCTCTTCTCTTGTCGTCCATGTGATTGCATGGTAATTGGGTCAGTCAATAGCCCCATACGGGTGGGAGGGTGGCTGGCTGGGCTGTGCCGTGCTGTGCTGGGAGAGCAGAGCAGAGTTAAGTGCACTGTCTGATGAGAGTCCTCACCATGGTGGGAAATGTGGGCCAGAGGAGCAATGCAAAGCCCCATGGCTCACCCTACACTGGGAAAATACCAGTCACCTGATCAGTGGTGGGTGGGCGAGCCAGAGGAATACACAGAACTGGGCTAAGGGGAAAGTTGGAGTTCCAAAGTTGTGTGTTTTTTGGGGGGTTTCTTCTTTTTTTGTGGCTTTGTTCGACACACATCAGTTCTCATATGAACATATCGGAAGCAATTGTCTCATGTCATGTAACCTCATAGCACATAATAAGCCTGATATGTCAATGATTCAAAGTTGGCCTTAGTGAGAGTGAATTCTATGAGAGTGACCTTACTGACTAAAGTATTTGTCATTATTTAATTTGAATGAATCACACAACTGCGAGGCGTAGCTCTGTGCTTGTGGTGTACTAGTGTACGGGGGAAGGTTAAGAGGAAAGTTCTTGTGGTAGATTGGCTGCTAGATTAACCTGTTGCGACGAGCCATCCCGGATCCGGGATCGTGAATACAGCCTCAAGCTCATTACCATAACGCAACGTTAACTATTCATGAAAATCGCAAATGAAATGAAATCAATATGCTAGCTCTCAAGCTTAGCCTTTTGTTAACATCACTGTCATCTCAGATTTTCAAAATATGCTTCTCAACCATAGCAAAACAAGCATTTGTGTAACAGTATTGATAGCTAGCGTAGCATTTAGCGTTAGCATTCAGCAGGCAACATTTTCACAAAAACCAGAAAAGCATTCAAATAAAATAATTTACCTTTGAAGAACTTCGGATGTTTTCAATGAGGAGACTCTCAGTTAGATAGCAAATGTTCCGTTTTTCCTGAAAGATTATTTGTTTAGGAGAAATCGCTCCGTTTTGTTCATCACGTTTAGCTACGAAAAAAACCTGTATGCCGGAGTGTAATCCTATTCGCAAGCTCATTAGCATAACACAACGTTAACTATTCATGAAAATTGCAAATTAAATTAAATCAATATGCTAGCTCTCAAGCTTAGCCTTTTGTTAACAACACTGTCATCTCAGATTTTCAAAATATGCTTCTCAACCATAGCAAAACAAGCATTTGTGTAACAGTATTGATAGCTAGCGTAGCAATTAGCGTAGCATTTAGCGTTAGCATTCAGCAGTCAACATTTTCACAAAAACCAGAAAAGCATTCAAATTTTTGTTTGAGGAGACTCTCAGTTAGATAGCAAATGTTCAGTTTGTCCAAAAAGATTCTTTGTATAGGAGAAATCGCTCCGTTTGGTACATCACGTTTGGCTACCAAAAAACCCCGAAAATTCAGTCATCAAAACGCCAAACTTTTTTCCAAATGAACTCCATAATATCGACTGAAACATGGCAAACGTTGTTGAGAATCAATCCTCAAGGTGTTTTTCACATATCTCTTCGATGATATATCGTTCGTGGAAGTGTGCTTTCCCCTCTGAATCCCATGGGAAAATGCCTGCAGCTAAAGATTACGCACCAATTTAGACAAAGGAAACCGGGCGGACACCTGGTAAATGTAGTCTCTTATGGCCAATCTTCCAATGATATGCCTACAAACACGTCACAATTCTGCAAACATCTTGGGGAAACGACAGAAAGGGCAGGCTCATTCCTGGTGCATTCACAGCCATATAAGGAGACAATGGAAAACAGAGCCTCAAAAATTCTGCTCATTTCCTGTTTGAAGTTTCATCTTGGTTTCGCCTTTAGCATCAGTTCTGTGGCACTCACAGATAATATCTTTGCAGTTTTGGAAACGTCAGAGTGTTTTCTTTCCAAAGCTGTCAATTATATGCATAGTCTAGCATCTTTTTGTGACAAAATATTGAGCTTAAAACGGGCAGTTCCACAATATATGCTTGTTTTGTTCGATAATGTCCATCATTTATATCCATTTATGTCCAATAGCTTCTTTTGTTAGGGCGTTTGGTAAACAAATCCAAAAGCGCGATCTGGTCCAGTCGGACAAAACATTCAAAAAGTTATATTACAGGTCGATGAAACTTGTCAAACTAAGTATAGAATCAATCTTTAGGATGTTTTTATCATAAAAGTTCAATAATGTTCCAACCGGAGAATTTCATTGTCTGTAGAAAATCCATGGAACGAGAGCTAACTCGTGACCGCGTGTCATGACGCTCTGACACTCTGCCAGACCACTGACTCAAAGAGCTCTCATCCGGTCCCACCTCACAGTAGAAGCCTCATTCAAGTTTCTAAAGATGGTTGACATCTAGTGGAAGCATTAGGAAGTGCATCTTGACCCATATCCCACTGTGTATTCGATAGGGCTGAATTTAAAAACTACAAACCTCAGATTTCCCACTTCCTGTTTGGAATTTTTCTCAGGTTTTTGCCTGCCATATGAGTTCTATTATACTCACAGACATCATTCAAACAGTTTTAGAAACTTCAGAGTGTTTTCTATCCAATACCAATAATATTATGCATGTATTAGCATCTGGGACTGAGTAGGAGGCAGTTCACTCTGAGCACGCTATTCATCCAAAATTGAAAATGCTGCCCCCTATCCCAAAGAAGTTTAAAAAATAATGAGGATTTTTATCAGCCTAATAGAGGTGTAGATTAAATCTCACATTCCAGGGTTCGAACTTGTAAACATGGCTGCATGGGATTTCTCTTAATTCAACTCTGTGCAGCCAATCGCAATGTCTGCCACTTGTGGATTTGACAACTCTAACACCGCCAAAACAAATGGTATGCGGGTGTCAGCTAGCGTGGATCTGATCAATCAAATAAAATGTTATTTGTCACATGCTTCGTAAATAACAGGTGTAGGTAGACTAACAGCGAAAATCTTACTTGCAGGCCCTTTTCAACAATGCAGAGAGAGAAAAATGTAAAAAATAAGTTTAAAAATAATAACACAATGAATAAATACACAATGAGTGATTACCTTGGCTGTATACACAGGTTACCAGTACCAAGTCCATGTTCAGAGGTAGGAGGTAATTGAGGTAGATACAGTGGGGAGAACATTACTTACAAATCATACAATGTGATTTTCTAGATTTTTGTTTTAGATTCCATCACTCACAGTTAAAGTGTACCTATGATAAAGAATTACATACCTCTACATGCTTTGTAAGTAGGAAAACCTGCAAAATCGGCGGTGTATCAAATACTTGTTCTCCCCACTGTATGTACATATAGGTAGGGGTTAAGTGACTAGGCAAAAGGTTAGATAATAAACAGTAGCAGCACCGTATGTGAGGAGTCAAAAGAGTTCATGCAAAAGAGTCCATGCAGATTGTCCAGGAAGCTATTTGGTTAACTATTAATTAAGCAGTCTTATGGCTTGGGGGTAGAAGTTGTTCATGGTCCTGTTGGTTCCAGACTTGGTGCTTCGGTACCATTTAACATGTGGTAGCAGAGGAAACAGGCTTTGACTTTAGGGCCTTCCTCTGACACCACCTAGTATAGAGGTCCTGGATGGCAGGGAAATCAGACCCAGTGATTTACTGAAGCTTTCGACCCACTCCACTACAGCCCCGTCAATGTGGATGGGCGTGCTGGACCCTCTGTTTTCTGTAGTCCACAATCAGCTCCTTTGTCTTGCTAACATCGAGGAAGGTCACTGACCTCCTCCTTATGGGCTGTCTCATCGTCATCTGTGATCAGGCCTACCACCGTCGTGTCGTCAGCAAACTTAATGATGGTGCCTCACCACCTGGGGGTGTCCCATCAAGAAGTCCAGGATCCAGTTGCAGAGGGAGGTGTTCAGTCCCAGGGTCCTGAGCTTAGTGATGGGCTTGGAGGACACTATGGTGTTGAATGCTGAGAAATGGTCAATGAACAGCATTCTCACATAGTTGTTCCTCATGTCCAGGTGGGAGAGGGTAGTGTGGAGTGCAATAGAGATTGCGTTATCTGTGGATCTGTTGGGGAGGAATGCGAATTGGAGTGGGTCCAGGGTGTCTCGGATGATGGTGTTGATGTGAGCCATGACCAGCCTTTCAAAGCATTTCATGCCTACAGATGTGAGTGCTACAGTTGTGAGTGCTACAGCGCAATAGTAATTTAGACAGGATACCTTGGCGTTCTTGGGTACAGAGACTAGTGGACTGCTTGAAACATGTAGGTATTACAGACTGGGCCAGGGAGAGGTTGAAAATATCAATAAAGACACTTGCCAGCTGGTCAGCGCATGCTCTGAGTATGCGTCCTGGTAATCCGTCTGGCCCCGCGGCCTTATGAATGTTAACCTGTTTAAAGGTCTTAAATAGGCTACATAGAGTGAGATCACACAGTCGCCCGAAACAGCTGGTGCTCTCATGCATGGTTCAGTGTTGCTTTCCATGAAGTGAGCATAGAAGGTATTTAGCTCGTCTGGTAGGCTTGCCTTACTGGGTAGCTCACGCCTGTGTTTCCTTTTGTAATCTGTGAATGTTTACAAGCCCTGACGCATCTGACGAGTGTCAAAGCCGGCGTAGTAGGATTCGATCTTAGTCCTATATTGACGTTTTGCCTGTTTGATGGCTCGACGGAGGTCGTGGCATGATTTCTTATAAGCGTCCAGATTAGTATACCACTCCTTGAAAGTGGCAGCTCTAGCCTTTAGCTCAGTGCGGATGTTGCCTGTAATCAATGGCTTCTGGTTGAGATATGTACGTTTGCTCAGTGTGGGGACATCATTGTCGATGCACTTATTAATGAAGCTGGTGACTGATGTGGTAAACGTATCCATATTATTGGGTGAATCCTGGAACATATTCTAATCTGTGCTGGGGAACCAGTCCTGTAGTTTAGCATCTGCTTCATCTGTCCACTTCTGTATTGAGTGTGTCACTGGTACTTCCTGTTTGAGTTTTTGCTAGTAAGCAGGAATCAGGAGGGTAGTTACGGTCAGATTTGGGAGGGCGAGGGAGAGCCATGTATGTGTTTCTGTGTATGGAGTAGAGGGTATCTAGATTTTTCTCGCCTGTAGTTGCACAGGTGACATGCTGGTAAAAATGAGGTAAAACCGATTTCAGTTTCCCTGCACTAAAATCACCGGCGACAAGAAGCTTCACCTCTGGATGTGCATTTTCTTGTTAGCTTATGTTCTTATACAGCTCGTTGAGTGGCGTCTTAGTGCCAGCATTGGTTTGTGGTGGTAAATAGACAGCTACGAAGAATATAGATGAAAACTCTCTCTCAGTAAATAGTTTGGTCTGCAGCTTATCATGAGGTGTTCTAACCCAGGCAAGCAACAACTTGAGACTTCCTTAACATTAGAGGTTGCGCACTAGCTGTTGTTAACAAAGAGACACACCCCTCCCCTCTTCGTCTTACCCCATGCTGCCGTCCAGTCTAGACGATGCATGGAAAAACCAGCTCGAACGGAGCTCGTCCAGTTTGTTCTCTAGTGACTGTACGTCAGGGTAGCGGCGGTTAGGACCTGGCCCTAAGGTCAGAATACAAACATTTCTTGACCAGGTTTAACTTTAACTGTAAAATGTTTCCTTACAAAACTAGAATCTTGGTTTGATGAGGTAACTGCCAAAATAATGGAAACACTTGAGTAAATGAGGGATACAAAGTGTATTGAAAGCAGGTGCTTCCACACAGGTGTGGTTCTTGAGTAAATTAAGCAATTAACATCCCATCATTCTTAGGGTCATGTACAAAAATTCTAGGCAGTCCATTATTTTGTCTACCCTCCCCCCCAGTCTTTTCTACCAAAATTAACAAAACACCAAATTGGAATATCTTGTAGAAGAATGGTGTTGCATCCATCCAAAAGAGTACAAAGACACTTGTAGAATCTATGTCAAGTTGATTGGAGGTTGTTCTAGCTCGTTGTGGTACAATGCCCTATTAAGACACTTTATGTTGGTGTTTTCTGTATTTTGGCAGTTATAATACGACCGATAGTGATTTGACCAAATCAAATTGTATCGGTTGCGTACATAATTTAGTAGGTGTTGTGGCGGGTGCCACGAAATGCTAATGTTCCTAGTTCCTATCAATCCTTGCGGTAAAATGTCAACCAGCACACAATAAGCCAAAATAAAAAAAATTGCCAAATGTAGTACATCAGTAGATATTGAAATAGTATGTAAACATTATAAAAGTGACCCGTGCTCAATGACTATGCACATAGTGCAACAGTACATAGAGCTTACTACAAGCTCTATGCAGACACAATATTTGACTATTCATTTATTCATTAAAGTAGCCTATTTCAAATTGATAAACAAATATAATATCGGCGACTGTTCAAACAATAAACCAAACAACAAGAATCCACCCAAAAATGTATTAAAAAAAATAATAATAATGTGCACGCCGAGGAACTTCAAGCTTTTGATCCCCTCCACTGTGGACCCATCGATGTGGATCGGGGCGTGCTCTCTCTCTGCCACAACCATGTTTCATGAGTGTAACTCAATGGTTTTACCTCTCTGCCTGAAACATCAATTTAAAAGCAAATGTCTTCCAAAGTTTGAATTTGATGTATTCAAATGACCTAAGATACAGTAATAATAGCTCAATGACTAAGCAACATTTACATGTCTTCGTACCTCTGCCACAAATATCAAATGGGGTATGCATGCTCATAAGAGCGCTAACAATATATACTGTAAACAGCATAGCTATTGCAACATATTCTAAGTCATTGTCATGTATCAAATTTGTGACGCCCAAGGTAGGGGGATGAATTCAAGTCAGTCAAACTGACTGAAACAACTAGTTCTAAGAAAGAAAAGTGGGTCATATCATCTGGACAAACGACTTTATTTCTGGTAATGCATCTATACACTGTACATTCAGTCACTGTGGTATATAAGCATAGCTATTTTCAAACATAATCTCATAAAGTCCTTTACTTTACAATATAGTCCGTGTCATGAGAGAGGGAGAGGGTGTCGATGGGGGGAGGTGGAAAAAGGCGCGCTAAAACAAGGGAAAGGAAGGAATAGATAAATAAGCCAAGCTTTTTTTTCATACTATATGCGTGATTAATAAACGAGAAAGCACACATTTACCTCTTACATAAAAATATTTCTAGAATTGTAAAGTTGATATAGTATTAGCAGCAGCGTAGGGCTAAAAAGATACAAGGATGGGGAAAAAAATCTACGAGGTGACGGTAGTTCCTGTGTGACTCATTTTTACCATGGGGACATTATTTGATATTGAATATATTGTTAAAAATATATATGAACTGGTGAAAAAAGTCATTCAATATAAAGACTCTACAGTAAAAAAAAAATATCCAAACAATGGGATAAAACATATTTATGTAGGGTATATTCTCTAACGCACTGCAATAATGATTTTTTAAAAACATGTTCTCGGTTAAAACACAAACTCAAAAAAAACAAACAAGACAGCTATTGTGTCAGAAAAGCTTTCTTTTTGAATAAGGATAAACATTGTACATATATAATACAATATTGTAAATGAAAAATTATTTACATTTGTAAATTCTTCTTTTTTAATCTTCACACTGGCTAGTTTTGTCTATGAATATGTACTGTTATTGCTGCTTTATTGTCGTCCATTTAGGAAAATGGTTCCTGTTTAGAAAATGATAAATAATTTAACCCGTTTTTTTCTTTTACTTGGGAGCGAAGCGCCAATGTCGTCATTTTCTCCCCTTTTTGTAGAAAACCATGAAAAGGAAACTACAAATATCAATTTGTTTGAGTGTAAAAACAACTATAAAATGTGCCAATTTAAGGTCTGTCAAAGTCACAAACTCAGTGTTAGTCTCACAATAACATTGCCCTTTCTAATGTTGGTTAAGGCTTCAACATAATGCCCTCTTCACTAGTCATAGATGTCCACCTTTGGATAGGCAGACCAGATCATGTAAAACTGGTATGACATCCTTATCTACAACCAAGATTAACCTTATAATACCGCAATAGCTATGGTACATATGTTTTCTGTTGATACCTATAATTGTTTTTGACATGCATATCTCTGAAAGAGCATTTCTGAATGAATTACAGATATTATAGTTTTTTTAGCAGTTAAAAGTAATTAAATTGTTTTTTATTGATAATGTAGAGAAAATGTAATTACTACCGTAAACTGCAATAGCTTCATCTTGTGACTTGAGCAAGGTAGTCAAGTCAGGCCTGTCGAGAGGGATAGTGCTGAGAGGAGGGAGAATGTTCTAGATACTCCCCTCGAGAGTGCAAAAAGAAAGTATCCCCTCCATTGACAGTGTCTGCACTGTGTGACAGGCTTGACATCTGCACTGTGACGGTAATGACATCCCGTGGTGGAGTTGACTCTGAGCATGTCCCTATGGGCCAGCTACAATTACTTCATCGCCAGTGTTCCTGATCTGGAAACCATCTGCCCACTTTCAGGCACTTGCGGTTGTCCAGCATTGCGTTTGAACTTGTGTTGTGTTTTGGGGTGTACTTATGAAGTAGTTCTTCTTCTGATCTATGTAATAAACAACGTTTAGTTTCCTTTAAAATTAGGGTTTTTTTCTTTAAAAAATACATGTTTTCTGTATATTGCATAACACAATAAAACCTTTACATGTACAGTATCAATGCCCAATAATGACTATATGTATGGTAAACCTTCTCAAATGTCATGCATATGAAAGAAAATATGAGTTTTCGATTGGAGAAACAGACAAGCAATAAAAATATCCCACAACATCAACAACCAAAGGAAAATGGCATAAACACAACGTACATTCTGATTGCATTGTACCCACTGTGTATTTGGAGCATTATTAAATGTATTCTTGAATTAATCATGAATTTCTCCCAGGTAAACATGTGAGCAATGTGTCTTCGGACTCTTAACAATCACTGCTTTTCCATGACTGGTCGAACAGCTCTGTTTAACACCTTGGAACTTCGATGAATCATTGGCGTATTAATAAATACCAAAAATGTAGGAGAGATGAGCACTCGAAGACATTCTGTGTTTTGCAATCTTACGTCCCACTATCTTTCTATTTTGAGGAGTGTCAATTGATTAAACAGCCAAAGGGGTATAATTAGTGCCAAAAAATGATCGTAATGACATTTTTCAACAGCCCAAACTGTATCAGCAAGCAAGCGTGTACACCCCTTTTCTCTCTCATTTTATTTACAATATTTTGTCTTAAACACATGAATACATTGCATTTAAATGAGTTGCATATAATTAACAAAATGCTCACTTGGATTTATATTGTTCTTGTCATGGATATGTCCTCTCCAATGGAAGATTGAAGACAATAGTGGGAGTATAATGCATTATAACAGTATTTTGTTATGACAAAGTGCGATTTATAATTGTAACGTAAAAAAAAACATATCTATATTTACATAACATAATTTAATTAAAAATAACATTTTGTGGTTCTGGCTAAAGGTGCCACTTCCAGCCCTAAAATCATAATATTCAAATGTTTAATTTTTTAATCTTAATTTGAGCAAGTCATGTCAACTCTCGGTAATCAAATGAAAAGGAGGAAACACAGGCAAGCTAGTTTTAACCGACAGTCCCGGGGAAACTGACAGAGGTCTGGGCTTCAGATTGCACCCAGATCCAAATTGATCACAAAGTTTATCTTTATAAGTTCTTTACAAGTTCCAAAGAGATAAAATATCTAGTCCAATGCCATCCTCCTCACCTCTCCCATAGTAAACGTTATGTATTTCTGGAATAGTACAAAAAAAAAAGATCAAACTTTTCCTCGGTGGATCGCAATGGCCTGCTCTACACACCGACGAACCATGGTGGTACTGGTGGTAGTTTGTCTTGCTTGTTGTCTGTTAATATATTTTGTAAATCTTTTTTTAAGCTCCGATAGAACAAAGAATCAAAGATTTTTTTTAAATATTTTTTTTTATATCACTATGAACTCTTAAATAGCTTATAAAGTCATAAAATTATTTAACTTCTTCACGGGAAATGGAGTAGAAGTCCTGCTGGGGCACGTGGGCAGAGTCCAGTCCTCCTGCTCGGCTCGTCTGCCATTTTGAAAGCCCTCCATTTTGTTTCTAAACAGGCCAGTCTAATATCTTGTATTATTATCCTGTTTTTTTCATCATAGAAAAGTCTGTATCCAAAATGCTCACCAGTTTTTGTCTCAGAGAAAATACAGGCACAACCATATTTTGTGCTATATTTTTTTCTTCTTCAGATTCAATTTTCAGTTTTTGGAGGAGAGGTGCATTTCAGTGCTTGTCCTAGTTATACATACAGAGTTTGACTTGCTTTGTTTCTTGCTCCAAGGATGCACCCAAGCACTCATACATTTTTTTGTGAGGATGGATACGTGCACATATAGAGGTTCGATATATCTGCTTTTCTCTATTTTTTGTCTCTGTTAACTCAGTCTCTCTGGTTGGGTTGGGTGGGGTGGGCGTAGTTTTGTTTTGGGGTGCTGATGGTGGGGGATTGGAAGGGGGTTGATGGTGGAAGGGGCTAGTTGTTGGCGGGGGTATCCTTGGTTGTTTTGTCCTGCTTCTTGGGCCACAGCTGCTGCTGCAGCTCCTTAACCACTCTCTCCAGGTGCTCCCTGGCCTCCCGTTCCAGCATTAGGTCTGCCCGGAGCTGCTCGCGGTCTGCCTCGGCATGCTGGAGCTTCATTTGCAAGTCCTCGATCTGGAACAACAAAAAAACACCATGAAGCGTTGAGCTTAGGAACCAGACAATACACCTGCTTAGTGTGTCTACTTTCATCATGTTATGTATTTTCTTTTATTACTACCTAATATCATATCTTTAACTCTTAAAACTTAAATCACACACACACACACACACACAGCCAGTGTGACAGCAAGACGTCATAGCCACATACTTCCCCCCGCCATTGCAAACCTCTAAGCCTCTCCACTTCCCGACCCAGACACACAACAGTGAACTAGCGACACAGACCCAACTTAGCTGTCTCTCCAAATACCACAAACACTGTAAACATTCACTCAAGTACAGGCTTTTAAGACAGGGCTAGAAAGTAAATTGCTCTTTTTAGAGAAACCAGGACTCAAGGCCAGTGTACTTCTCTTTTGTTTTGTCTAATCTACATTTCCCATGATGCTTAAAAGGAACTACACGTCTCTTCCTGTTTCCTCTTTAGGCTAGCACTTATCTTGTGTCTGTGCTCTTTGGGTTACACCCATATGTTTTTGACCACGCAGAAGGAAAGTATTTTTTTCTTACCTAGTTGACTTTGAGCGCTTAACCTTGGTGTCAGACAGAAATGCTGCAATTACTTTCAGGGATAGCCTCAGCTTCAGAGTGTTTATGTAATCGGACTACAGACACTTTGACTATGGCCTCTTCTCTGTCTGGGTTTGAGTAGCCTATGGTGTGTGTGTCCTCACCTGTGCCGAGTACTTGGCGCGCAGGCGGCCCGCCTCGCAACCCTTGTCACACACTCGGAGCTGCCGGGCCTGCTCCAGCTCCCTCTTCAGACGCATGCGTGACTCATTAGCCTCCTTCATCTTCTTCTCGCTCTCAGCACGCAAGCGCTCAATCTCCTTCCTCAGGTTCCGCTTGGCCTCCGTGGCCTCCCTGAGCTTCTCTTTCTTAGCCACCCGCAGGAACTCCAACTCCTATGGGACAAAGTTGACGTAAACATTAGGATGAGCTAACTAGCAGTAGCATTACTGAGTTACCATTAGCGTGTACAGGTTAGCAAAAGCAAATTAGCATTGGCCTACAGAGGAAGAGTTGGCATTAAATGTAGTCAGGGACGCTAAACCAGACAACAAGCTAACTGTTGACATTGCGCCTGAGGAAACCCTGTTGAACTTTGAATCCTCTGAATCTCATAGTGAACTCCTGGTAAACAGATAAAGAGATAGCGTTAAATTATTTGATAAAAGTTCATCCAAACTAACAATGCAAGTTTAATGTAACATTAAGTCTGTTGAAAACGTTCTACTGCACAATGTACTGTGTTATAATACATACAGTTGAAGTCGGAAGTTTACATACACTTAGGTTGGTGTCATTAAAACATGTTTTTCAACCATTGCACAAATTCCTTGTTAACAAACAAGTATAGTTTTGGCATGTCGGTTAGGATATCTACTTTGTGCATGACACAAGGCCATTTTTCCAACAATTGTTTACAGACATATTATTTCACTTATAATTCACTGTATCACAATTCCAGAAGTTTACATACACTAAGTTGACTGTGCCTTTAAACTGCTTGGAAAATTCCAGAAAATGGTGTCATGGCTTTAGAAGCTTCTGATAGGCTAATTGACATCGTTTGAATCAATTGGAGGTTTACCTGTGGATGTATTTTAAGGACTACCTTCAAACTCTGTGCCTCTTTGCTTGACAAAAAGTTCATCCTTGGAAGCAATTTCCAAATGCCTGAAGGTACCACGTTCATCTGTACAAACAAGAGCACGCAAGTATAAACACCATAGGACCACGCAGCCGTCATTACCGCTCAGGAAGGAGACACGTTCTGTCTCCTAGAGATGAACGTACTTTGGTGCGAAAAGTGCAAATCAATCCCAGAACAACAGCAAAGGACCTTGTGAAGATGCTGGAGGAAACAGGTACAAAAGTATCTATATCCACAGTAAAATGAGTCATATAATCGACGTAACCCGAAAGGCAGCTCAGCAAGGAAGAAGCCACTGCTCCAAACCCGCCATAAAAAAGCCAGACTACGGTTTGCAACTGCACATGGGGACAAAGATTGTATTTCTGGAGAAATATCCTTTGGTCTGATGAAACAAAAATAGAACTGTTTGGCCATAATGACCGCCGTTGTGTTTGGAGGAAAAAGGGGGGTGCTATACAGGCTATATACCTTAGCGAGGCTACATACAGACACCGGTTAGTCAGGCTGATTTAGGTAGTATGTACATGTAGATATGGGTAAAAACTTCTTCGGGCTGCAATCCCGTTACCGGGATCGATATGACAACAGCCAGTGAAAGTGCAGAGCACCAAATTCAAACATACATGTATTTTATACAATTTTAACAGTAATTTTGTTGTTAATCCCACCAAAGTGTCCGAGTTCAAATAGGCTTTACAGCAAAAGCACCACAAACGATTATGTTAGGTCACCACCAAGTCACAGAAAAATTCAGCCATTTTTCCAGCCAAAGAGAGGAGTCACACAAAGCACAAATGGAGATAAAATGAATCACTAACATTTGATGATATTCATCAGACGACACTCATAGGACTTCAAGTTACACAATACATATATGTTTTGTTCGATAAAGTGCATATTTATATAAAAAATCTCAGTATACATTGGCGCTTTACGTTCACTAGTTCCAAAAACACCCAGTGATGAGAGCCACATCATTTTACAGAAATACCCATTATAAACGTTGATGAAAATACAATAGTTAGACATGGAAATATAGATACACTTCTCCTTAATGCAACCGCTGTGTCATATTTTAAAAAATCTTTACGAAAAAAGCAAATTATGCAATAATCTGAGTACAGCTTTCAGACAACAAAGCAGCCAAAAAGATATCCGCCATATTGGGTAGTCAACAGAAATCAGAAATAGCATTATAAATATTCCCTTACCTTTGATGATCTTCATCAGAATGCACTCTGAGGAATCCCAGTTCTACATTAAATGTTTGATTTAGTTCGATAATGTCAATAATTTATGTCCAAAGAGCTACGTTTGTTAGCACGTTTGGTAAACAAATCCAAAGTCATGAAGCGCGTTCCCTAGTTTTAGACGAAATATCAAAAGCTTCCGTTCCTGTCCGTATAAACATGTCAAACGATATATGGAATCAATCTTTAGAATGTTTTTAACATAAATCTTCTATAATGTTCCAACCAGAGAATTCCATTGTCTTCAGAAACGCGATGGAACAGAGCTCCCTCTCATGTGAACGCGCATGGTCAGAGCATGGTCAGCTCATGGCAGACCTGACTCATTCCTCTCTCATCCGGTCCCACTTCACAGTAGAATCATCAAACACGTTTCTAAAGACGGTTGACATCTAGTGGAAGCCTTAGGAAGTGCAACATAACCAATATCCCACTGTGCATTCAATAGGGGCTGGGTTGAAAATCAACCAACCTCAGATTTCCCACTTCCTGTTTGGAATTCTTCTCAGGTGTTTGCCTGCCATATGAGTTATGTTATACTCACAGACATCACAGACATCATTCAAACAGTTTTAGAAACTACAGAGTGTTATACTAATAATGCATATACAGAAACTACAGAGTGTTATACAATACTAATAATGCATATATTAGCAACTGGGACTGAGGAGCAGGCCGTTTACTCTGGGCACCTTTCATCCAAGCTACTCCATACTGCCCCTGCAGCCATAAGAAGTTAAAGTGACTATGAATATATGATGAACAGAGAGTACCAGTAGCGTAAAGAGGGGTTGGCGGGTGGCGGGACACAAAGTAGATAGCCTGGTCAGCCAATGTGAGGGAGCAATGGTTGGTCCAATTGAGGTAGTATATACATGAATGTATAGTTATAGTGATTATGCATATATGATAAATAGAGAGTAGCAGCAGCGTAAAAAAGGGGTTGGGGTGGGGACAATGCAAATAGTCTGGGTAGCCATTTGATTAAATGTTCAGGAGTCTTATGGCTTGGGGTAAAAACTGTTGAGAAGCCTTTTTGTCCTAAACTTGGCACTCTGGTACCTCTTGCCATGCCGAGCAATTGCAGTACCAGGCAGTGATGTTGCAGCTGTGGAACCTTTTGAGGATCTCAGGACCCATGCCAAATCTTTTTAGTTTCCTGAGGGGGAAATAGGTGTTGTTGTGCCCTCTTCATGACTGTCTTGGTGTGTTTGGACCATTCTAGTTTGTTGGTGATGTGGACACCAAGGAACTTGAAGCTCTCAACCTGCTCCACTACAGCCCCGTCGATGAGAATGGGGACGTGCTCGGTCCTCTTTTTCCTGTAGTCCATAATCATCTCCTTTGTCTTGGTTACTTGAGGGATAGGTTGTTATTCTGGCACACCCGGCCAGGTCTCTGACCTCCTCCCTATGGGCTGTCTCGTCATTGTCGGTGATCAGGCCTACCACTGTTGTGTCGTTTGAAAACTTAATGATGGTGTTGGAGTCGTGCCTGGCCATGCAGTCATGGGTGAACAGGGAGTACAGGAGGGGACAGGGGAGCTCCAATGTTGAGGATCAGCGTGGCAGATGTGTTACTACCTACCCTCACCACCTGGGGGCGACCCATCAGGAAGTCCAGGATCCAGTTGCAGAGCGAGGTGTTTAGTCCCAGGATCCTTAGCTTAGTGATGAGCTTTGAGGGTACTATGGTGTCCTCCTCCCAGAGTGCTAAGAACCTTGGCGTGATCCTGGACAACACCCTGTCGTTCTCAACTAACATCAAGGCGGTGGCCCGTTCCTGTAGGTTCATGCTCTACAACATCCGCAGAGTACGACCTTGCCTCACACAGGAAGCGGCGCAGGTCCTAATCCAGGCACTTGTCATCTCCCGTCTGGATTACTGCAACTCGCTGTTGGCTGGGCTCCCTGCCTGTGCCATTAAACCCCTACAACTCATCCAGAACGCCGCAGCCCGTCTAGTGTTCAACCTTCCCAAGTTCTCTCACGTCACCCCGCTCCTCCGCTCTCTCCACTGGCTTCCAGTTGAAGCTCGCATCCGCTACAAGACCATGGTGCTTGCCTACGGAGCTGTGAGGGGAACGGCACCTCAGTACCTCCAGGCTCTGATCAGGCCCTACACCCAAATAAGGGCACTGCGTTCATCCACCTCTGGCCTGCTCGTCTCCCTACCACTGAGGAAGTACAGTTCCCGCTCAGCCCAGTCAAAACTGTTCGCTGCTCTGGCTCCCCAATGGTGGAACAAACTCCCTCACGACGCCAGGACAGCGGAGTCAATCACCACCTTCCGGAGACACCTGAAACCCCACCTCTTTAAGGAATACTTAGGATAGGATAAAGTAATCCTTCTCACCCCCTCCCCCCTTAAAATATTTAGATGCACTATTGTAAAGTGGCTGTTCCACTGGATGTCATAAGGTGAATGCACCAATTTGTAAGTCGCTCTGGATAAGAGCGTCTGCTAAATGACTTAAATGTAAATGTAAATGTAAATGTGTTGAACGCTGAGCTGTAGTCAATGAATAGCATTCTCACATAGGTGTTCCTTTTGTCCAGGTGGGAAAGGGCAGTGTGGAGTGCAATAGAGATTGCATCATCTGTGGATCTGTTTGGGCGGTATGCAAATTGGAGTGGGTCTAGGATTTCGGGGATAATGGTGTTGATATGAGCCATTACCAACCTTTCAAAGCACATCATGGCTATGGACGTGAGTGCTACAGGTCTGTAGTCATTTAGGCAGGTTACCTTAGTGTTCTAGGGCACAGTGACTATGGTGGTCTGCTTGAAACATGTTGGTATTACAGACTCAATCAGGGACATGTTGAAAATGTCAGTGAAGACACCTGCCAGTTGGTCAGCACATGCCCGGAGCACACGTCCTGGTAATCAGTCTGGCCCCGCAGGCTTGTGTATGTTGACCTGTTTAAAGGTCTTACTCACATTGGCTACGGAGAGCGTGATCACACAGTCATCCTGAACAGCTGATGCTCTCATCCATGCCTCAGTGTTGCTTGCCTCGAAGCGAGCATAGCTCGTAGCTCGTCTGGTAGGCTCGTGTCACTGGGCAGCTCGCGGCTGGGCTTCCCTTTGTAGTCTGTAATAGTTTGCAAGTCCTGCCACATAAGACGAGCATCGGAGCCGGTGTAGTGTGATTCAATCTTAGCCCTGAATTTTTTCCCCCCCAGGTTGCACATTTAACATGTTGATGGAAATTTGGTATAACTGATTTAAGTTTCCCTGCATTAAAGTCTCCGGCCACTAGGAATGCCGCCTCTGGGTGAATGGTTTCCTGTTTGCTTACTTCCTTATACAGCTGACTTAGTGCCAGCATCTGTCTGTGGTGGTAAATAAACATCCACGAAAAGTATAGCTGAAAACTGTGGCCTGCAATTTATCACAATATACTCTACTTCAGGCGAGCAAAATCTAGAGACTTCCTCAGATTTTGTGCGCCAGCTGTTGTTTACAAATGTGCACAGACCCCCCCCCCCCCCCCCCCCCCCCCCACCCGTCTTACCGGAGTGTGCTGTTTGTTTGTTTGTGTGAAGAACTGAAAAACCGTGTGCGATCAAGGAGGCCTACAAACCTGACTCAGTTACACCAGCTCTGTCAGGAGGAATGGGCCCACATTCACCCAACTTATTGTGGGAAGCTTGTGGAAGGCTACGGTTGACCCAAGTTAAACAATTTAAAGGCAATGCTACCAAATACTAATTGAGTGGATGTAAAGTTCTGATGTAGGAAATAAAATCTAAAATAAATCATTCTCTCTACTATTATTGTGACATTTCACAGTCTTAAAATAAAGTGGTGATCCTAACTGACCTAAGACAGGGAATTTTACGAGGATTACGAGGATTAAACGTCCTGACGGCATTGTGAAAAACTGAGTTTAAATGTATTTGGCTACGGTGGATGTAAACTTCCGACTTCAATTGTAGTTGAACAAGTCAAGTGGTTTCAGTCAAGGGATGCAAAGTTAAGAACGTGTAGGATAGCTACTGATACATTCATAGGCAGGTCACCAAATAGAGCTTTCCTCCATATACTGTACATGTACCTAGAATTCCTATTTCAATACGCCACAACCCACAGTGTTTACTATAGGGATGGGTGAGGTCCTCTGAGTGAAGGGTTAAGGAGATGAGGGGGCGAACAGATGTGAGGTTTCCTTCCTCTTTGAAACTGAGAGACTAAGAGATTTATCTCTCTCTGTGTGTATATGTGTGTGTGTATATAGAAACACCCTTCTCATGGGAACCTAACTGCCAGGACAAGCATGTCTGTCGTCAAGCTTTGTTAGCTAAAAGTATGATTAAAAGGACAGAAAAAAAATCCCCCGTTCTACTTGCTCAATTTACAAAATGTCCTATTCGGTCACTTAAGTGGAACTTTTGAATAATGTTCCATGTCGGAGGATGCACGTTGTGTACCTTCACACACACACACAGTTGTCGTTTGTTTAAAAAATAGTTTCTTTCCAATACCGAAATAAAAATGGAAGTCTGCTCCGACTGCTTTTGCAGCAACATCCGTTTAAAATGTTTTTGCCAAGTCATGGTGTAAGCTGCCAGTCATCTGAGTTCTTAACATTTTGCCCTCCGTCTGGCACTTAGAGTTTGAGGAAACTAAGACAAACTGGCATAAGAATAGGGCTAAAACCTAGACATGAGCCCTGGGAGTTGTCAGATCTTAGTCAAGGTTCCCCATCACACAGGGATAGTTCATCAACCTGTCTCTGCAATTCTATATATTCTATATTTTATAAATATTTATGGATATTTGATTAAATATACACTGAGTGTACAAAACATCAGGAACACCTGCTCTTTCCATGACATAGACTGGCCAGGTGAATCCAGGTGAAACCTATGATCTCACTTGTCAAATCCACTTCAAACAGTGTAGATGAAGGGGAGGAGACAGGTTAAAGGAGGAATTTTAAGTAATTTAACAATTCAGACATGGATTGTGTATGTGTGACATTCAGAGGGCGAATGGGCAAGGCAAAAGATTTAAGTGCCTTTGAACGGGGTATGGTAGTAGGTGACAGGTGCACAGGTTTGAGTGTGTCAAGAACTGCAATGCTGCTGGGTTTTCCACGCTCAACAGCTTCCCATGTGTATCAACAATGGTCCACCAACCAAAGGACATCCAGCCAACAACTGTGGGAAGCATTGGAGTCAACACGGGCCAGCATCTCTGTGGAATGCTTTCCACACCTTGAAGTCCATGCCCCGGCAATTCAATATTAGGATGGCTTTCCTAATGTTTAGTATACTCAGGGTACATGAATTGGGATATAGGATAGTTGATTGATGGGTCTCTGTACCTGTTGGAGGCTGCGTTTGGCCTGCAGAGCTGAGCCAAGCTTTTCCTCCTGCTTCACCCTCATCTTGACGATCTCATGCAGGAACTTCTCCTTAGACTCCTTGGAGTCCAGCCCGCTGTCCAGCGCCTGCCTCAGGGTCTCCAGCTCCGACTCAAGACCCCCGGCCCCGGGTACATCGGGGGCCAACACCACTGCCACTGCTGCTGCTGCTACCCCAGTGAAAGGGCCACCCTCTGGGGTCAATACAGTCGACGTCAATGTACACACTGGGCGCTGTGCGCCAGGCGAGCTCAGGTCCTTAGCCGAGCTGGAGGAGGTGAAGGATGGGGAGGAGAGGGAGGAAAGGGACGAAGTGACTGGGGAAGGAGAGGATAGAGAGAGAGTAATGTTACATTTTGAGTCAGAGAAAGAGGTTTTCGGATGTAGACAAACTTAATCTTAAACATGACATGTTTCTGGGATACTCACATTCCTCTCGGCTCTCCACCTCAATCTCAACCTCTGAGTCCTCCTGTGTGGGCTTGCTGGCTGCTGCTGATGGGGGGCAGAGGGGCTCAGGGCCTGGGTGCGGGAGCTCCCCGGTGGCCATTCTCTTCCGGGGCCTGGAGATGGCCCCTTCTCCTGGGGCCTCCCTGGCGCTGGGGTGGAAGGTGCTGGGCACGGACGGGGACAGCGGCCCCGCCTTTGCCTGGGGGAGGGGTGTGAGGGCAACGTTTGGGGCCACGGCACTCTCCATCGTCTTGAAGTTGTAGAAGCTAAGAGGAAGAGAAAGAAAGAGAGAGGAAGATGTCAGAGGTGGTTGGTTTTTAGGTGTTTTTGGTTGGACTACAGGGAAAGAATTTAGAATGCTGCGGATGCTTTGACAATGAGCTAACAATGAGCATACGTGATACTTTATGTCACAGTCCAAAATGGGTTCAACAGCCACACGTAATAGTCTGTTAGCTATTCACTCCTACTAAGTGAAAAATTGTGAATGTAATGTGTGTCTTATGTGCTTATTTGTGTGTGGTGATTCACTCCGAGTGGGTGCACACGGTTGAGTGTGTGTGAGTGGTGCCGTGTGGGAGGCGGCGGTACAGTCAGCACTACCCCATGACCTCAGCCCACCCAGACAAGCCGGTGGGCCCTCCTGATCGTGAGGCATTCTGGGAGGGAACACCTCCGTGACATAGGAATGAGCACAAAATTCCCATCCAAAATGGCTGCCGTGGTTGTGCTCTCAAAGCAACCAAACTGTTGCTGCTTTTAAAGAGTGGGGTTTTTTCATTGTTTTAGAGCAGGGGTGTTGAACACATTTTGTCCTGGGGGGAGCATTCGGTCTTCACCCAAGTCCGGAGGGACGCTCTGAAAATTGGTTATATTTCCTTGTCGTTGAAACTTGGAAAAAAATAGTCCCTCTATCCATGTGTTTTATTTTTTATTTTTGCTCCCTGACTGTCAATAAATAAACTGTATGAATGTAGGTTCATTGACTGTGCACAGTGATTATTAGCGAGCTGGACAGTCAAGAAACTGTGTGAATATTGGTCCATAATCATTTCTACACAGTTTCGATTTGGTTGTAGTGATTTTAAAGTATTTTAACTCTAACCACCCACGGGCTGGATTGAACACCCTCGCGATGTTTGATACCCCTCCCTGTTTTAGAGGCTTGGATGATTGACGTGTGTTTAAAGCATGGACTTGGTGTACTATCTCGACGTGTGTGTTTCTTCAGGGTAGTGTGCTGTTGTTTGTTGTTGTCCGTATGTTGAGTTCACCTGTCTCTCAGTGCAGCCAGAGGGCGGTTGGGCGTCTCTTTGTCCCCAGCCGAGAGGTTAGGGGACCAGGGCCTGAAAGCCGAGGGTCTCTGTCTGGGCTGGATGCAGTTGAGCCCCGTATTGTCTGAAGCCGAGAGGGATCTTAACCAATCGGGTTGCTTCTCTTTCTCAGCGGACAGGGGCAGCGATGGGAAGTCTTCATGTTTAGACTTCTTGGCTGGGATGGGATCTGATGCCTGGGGAGAGAAAAGAAGGGAGAGAAGAGAAAATGGCATGTAAGACAAATTGTAGGGCAATTTTAGAAGTACAAGGTCAAATCTATGTTCTATTCAGAGACCGGACGTTTCCTTTGTCCAGCGGGTGGCAATATGATCCGCACTGACTGCTTGGCATCCTCAATGGCCTACCAGTCTCTAATGCCAGTGAACTGAAAATGCATCCAGAGGTGTAAGATGGCTCTCACCTGTGTGTGTGTGTGTGTGTGTGTGTGTGTGTGTGTGTGTGTGTGTGTGTGTGTGTGTGTGTGTGTGTGTGTGTGTGTGTGTGTGTGTGTGTGTGTGTGTGTGTGTGTGTGTGTGTGTGTGTGTGTGTGTGTGTGTGTGTGTGTGTGTGTGTGTGTGTGTGTGTGTGTGTGTGCGTGCGTGCGTGCGTGAGCCCAAATCGACAATTAACTCCTCGAAACAGGTGTCACAGAAAAGGCGTCTGACAACTCGGATTATAAGTGTGTGTAAATTTAGGAGTGGTGTTGACTGTGCGTGTATTTGCTATAGTTGGGAGTGCTTGAGGGTTATTATAGTGTTAGACAACACAAGACGGAAGCCTCAACTCTCACACTGGAGCTTGCAAGTCCTTCTTAACCAGCTGGTATATTGACATACACTTCTAAGTTATACAGAGACGGTTTGACTGAGGTTGAGCTTGTTTTGGTCAAACAACTATCAACAGTGACAGCTTTTGAGCAGTGTTGCAATAATGTTGACACTAAGATAGGCTGCATTGCTTCAAACACTTACAGTACACACACACGCGCTCACACTCACACACAGTCTGCACACGCCAGCACTCCAGACAATTGTACTACAGTGTATTTCAGCAGAGGTGAGACGTCTCTCTCTATCCCTTTCTCTCTCTCTCTTTCTCTTTCTGTCTCTGAGCTGAGGGAGTCTTTAAAAAGCAGACAAGGGCAGGTCTGTGTTCCGGACTGCCATGACCTCAGCCTCTCCAAGCTGTGGCTGTCACTAGTCTCCCCCGCCCACCCCCCTTCCCCCGCAGCCCTCCTCACTGCAAGTCTCTGTCTCTCCTCTTCTTCCTTTTCTCATTCTCTCGAGCCAACCAATAAACGTAATGCTGTGTATCTTTTACTACGATCTTGCTTGAAAAAGAGATACACATGTGTTTTGCAAATGCTAATAGTTGTACCGAGAGTGAATGACAACAGAGCATCTGGAAATTATATAGAAATGTATAATAGCTATATAATTCCACTCCCTCATCATTAGCATCATAACACAAACCAAACCTTATGTCACAATTGCTGATTGTAATATATTGTTGTACACAAGAACAACATTTAGAGAGCCCAAATCTAGCATTCGTTATATCACACATGTGATGTTTGGCCACAGACAGACAATAGCCTATCGTTACAAAATCGACTCAAATGATTGAGAACGTGGAAATAGGAACTAGGACATAGGATGAAAAGACTCTGGAATATTGGGACGTGGCCAATGTCTCTGAGAGGAGCAGATGTCTTGCTTCCGTCTACCTGACCACCTAACCAGGGCTCTGCGTGTGCGTGTGCGCGCGCGCGTGCATGTGTGTATGTACTCTGGACGCGTGCCAAGGTCTTCCAGACCAAACAGGAAATGCTGGGGGCAGTGCTTTGTGGAAGGAAGTGAAATCTGAAGGACGGGCCGAGGTGAATCGTAACATTGCTGTCTTCCAACGTATTGTCTCACACACACCCAAACACTAACTGTGTGTGTGTGTGTGTGTGTGTGTGTGTGTGTGTGTGTGTGTGTGTGTGTGTGTGTGTGTGTGTGTGTGTGTGTGTGTGTGTGTGTGTGTGTGTGTGTGTGTGTGTGTGTGTGTGTGTGTGTGTGTGTGTGTGTGTGTGTGTGTGTGTGTGTGTGTGTGTGTGTGTGTGTGTGTGTCTGTACGTGTGGTGTGTCCTACACAAGGTGGGACACATCTACTTTTATTAGAAAGCCAACAGCCCTATGCTGATAAGCCACTGCGTTGCAACAGGATTGCCAATAACACCAATTATTAGAATAATAATTGGCTTGGGCTGCAAATGTGGGCTGCAAATGTGGGGCAAGAGTACATGCTTGTATAGCAAGAGTGAGGTGGAAGAAAGGGAGGGGCAAGGCTTGTTTTTATGATCCTGTCTGGATTACACAGCATAGACAGGATGTCACGCTCGAATATAAGGCCTTTGATTAGCCAAGTTGTGTGAGAGACATGCCCAGACGAGTTTCGGCTCACTGAAAATACCCGCTTTTGAAATCTCACACCTCGGTGGAGTCATAGTATCTGCACCACCACCGCCTAGGAATAGCCCGGGGTTGAGAGTGTGACAAAGCCTTTTCCCGTGAGGGCTGGCTGGGTGGATGGAGGTAAGGAGGGAGAAAATAGAGAGAGAGAAGATAGAGAGAGTAGCGGATAATGCTCAGCTGCCAGGAAGCTCTCCGGATGAGTGTGTGGCATGCATGTCTGCCAGCGTGTGTGTCTGCTCATGTGGGTGGGGCACGTCACACTCTGTCAGTCACGCTCAGTTTAAGTCTATGTGCCCTGTATGAAACTCTTCAAGTTCTTCTGTCTGCTAGCTATCACAGTGTGGTACACCAATGTAGCATCCAGCTCAGCACAGTCAAACACTCATGCTATGGCTAGCTAGCGCTGAGGCTAACACTAGAGCAGACGAGGAAGCAAAGGTCACCTCTGGCCACACAGGCAGGGGGCTCTTACTCGGACAACTCCATGTCTGAGCCCTCAATGTTACACATCCAATGAGGGTTTTGGATGTTACAGAGCCAATCAAATTCCAAGTAAGTTAGAGAATTGCTTGATTCTGGGGGGGGGAAATGTGACTTGGCAATTTTGGTGGGAGGATAATTGTCCGATCTAAAAAGGCTTGAAAAAAATCCTCCTCACCGAAAAAGCCCAGGCTTTGTGGTACAGTGGATAGACGATCTGTTTTCTCAAGAGGTAGAAATGACACTCCCATGACACAATCTGTCATTTTCGTTGCTCTCTCCCTCGGTCTCTGTCTCTCACTGTCCCTGCCTCCCTCTGTCTGTTTTTCTGTCTCAATTCAACACTGCGTTTCTTGTGACACAGATTACAGGATGTCCTCTCCAAACAAGCAGAATTCCATTCAACAAAAGCAAGCAAGCAAATCCAAGCTAGAATGAAGGAAAAAAGTCCCGACAACACAGGGAGGTAAACAAACAGACTGTTGGGGGTAAACAGTCAACCGTATCTCAACCCAATTTAAAATCTCCATCTCACGATCAAAATGAAACCAAATTCCTGCAACTATCAGACAATGCGGTTCAATGTCATACTCTGGTCTTATTCTGGTCCGGTTTCAACTATACTACATCTTGGTTGTCTAGGCAAACCCTGACCATGACATTGACCGCGTGAATGAGGTCACTTCCTGTTTGGCCTGCCGAACTCACTTCCACGTTGAGTTTGCGGCCTGAGTGTGAAACCTTGTCAACAGTGTCAGTGACGTGGTTGTGTCAGAGAGAAGAATGGCCCGTGGTGCTAGATTATGTATATGTGGCACCAAACATGTTGTGTTAGCTAGTGCAAAGCTAACATCCTCTCAGACTAAGGGGAAATTAAAGTCTCTAACTCTCGAGTCCCACCCTGCCTGTGACCTGTCTTTGACCTCCTTGCTGGAGGGGCCACACTGTGACTGCAGGAAGGGAGGGCCTTCCTGGAAATTAGCCTAGCACCTTGTCTAGCGTTCGCTGCTAGCTCGCAGAAGGACATGAAGCGAGAGATGTCTCACTGCGCCTTAACCGCAGAAACCTGAAGTCTACATCTGCTGGCAAACAAACAGGTGTCAGACAATGCGTTTCCATGAAAATGTGATTAAAACAAACACACCTGTGTCTCTGTACTCGGTGAGGTAAATAACTATAAACAGGTTTTTGAGTTACAGCAACACAAGCTCAACACTGCAGACTAGGCTCAATTTCATCTTAAGTGTCTACTCTATACTATAATTATTTAAATATCTAAATACGGTGCAACTGGATATGTGCATTTTGGAGGTTCTACTTTTCTTCGCTTTGCTGACTAAACTTGAAAGTACCTCATTTAGTATTCACTTTGATATACCGAGGAACACTTTCTCTGTGCTCAGCAGTTAAGTGAGTATGTTTAGTCCTTCTAGTTGGGCTGCTGTATAGAGAGGGTGTATTCAGTTGTTGATTGAATATCCCTGTTCTATTGCAGTCATGTTCAAAATATACAGCCAGGGATTTACTGACATGTTTCTGTGTGCGCGCGCGTGTGTGTGTGTACTAGTAGCAGCAAGGGGTGAGACGAGAGGCATATGTTCAGGTAGCTGACTTCTGTAGTGAGAGAGAGGGGTCAGCATCTGTACTACCTTTACATACACACAACCCCATCTATTTTCATGTCTTCCTAATACGAGAACAAAAACAGCCCAATTCCACAACTTAACCTGCAACTTCAACCTCCAACAGTCCTAGCCATCCCTTATCAAATCAAATCTGATTGGTCACATACACATATTTAGCAGATGTTATTGCCGGTGTAGAGAAATGCTTGTGTTCCTAGCTCCAACAGTGCAGTAATTTCTGACAATACACAACAATACACACACATTTTAAAGTAAAATAATGGAATATATACATATCGTGTAAGTCCAACGTTAAGACTTTGCTCCTGACAGCATTCTCTCAGTCTCCACGTCCTTATGGAAGGACAATGTTGATAACTTTCAGAAAATACAGACTACAGAACATAGTTGTCTTTTTTTATATATGGCTGATGCACTTTGGGCTTTCCCAGAACAGAATGCGGTCTGGTGTTGTTCCTCCTCAACTGAGGTTTCCACTTCCAGGAAGAGTCCATGGGGACAGACATAACAGACCCTTCTACGTGGTTGTGCTCGGCTACATTAGGCTAGGGCCACCACAAAAAGGGGAGAACAGGCTAGCCAGCCGCAGCTAAATTAGGCTCAGGTCCCAAGGGGACAGGAGTCTCACACACCCTAGCCACATCAGAGAGAGAGAAGGGGAGGAGGAGAGAGAAGGTGTCTGGGCAGATGGAAAGAGAGGGAGGGAGCGAAAGGGGAGAAGGGAAAGGCAAGATAACCATTGCGTGGCGAGGGATCGTTTTTAAGCAGACTACAGAAACTCTCCCTTATATACAAATGTATGAGAGAGAAGCATGAGAGAGAGGGAGAATGCGAGATAGAGGGAGAGAGAGCAGTTAATGACTTTCCTTGTTCCACAGGAATCCCATCCTGCCTGAAAGTAAATTTCCAGTGAAAATCTCACTTTTAAAAGTTAACATGCTGTTAACTCATAACTAAATAATGCATATTTTTGTTGTGCTCCGATTACACGCAAGCACCTAGTTCAGCAGTTTAAACATGATGACTTCAGCCTTATGTGAAAACCCTTACTTGCTAGCTAACGAGCTTTCCTCTTTTGTTAGTTAGCGACCTAGCCAACGTTAGCTCTCATTTGACTGGTATAACATTATGTTAGCTAGCTAACTACCTAGCTAATTAAAACAAAACCACATTCATTGGCTAGCTACCTTTATTTGCCTCTTCGTTAGCTAGCTAGCTTTCAGTTGACTGGTGTTAGCTAGATACAGCGGCTGGCTAACTGCTGGGCTTTGTACAAGCAAGCTAACGTTAGCTAACTAAAATATCTGTTTGCATTTATTAACCTCAGATTGAATACCCCCATATAGCTAGCTATATAGAGTAGCCTACGTTTGTTAGCATATACTTCAAATGACTGGCAGCAATACTCTTGAGTTTTGGCAAAAAAATGTTAGCATTGTCAGAATTTCTACAAAAAAGTGTCACAATGTTTCTTAACAGATTATTAAATTATCAATTTAATAAAAACTGTTGCACCCTCCAAACTTAATCAATTTGTTTTTAAGTCCAATGATAACTTTATGGATGCTATCGTCTCGTTTTAATTCAATGTCTAGAATTTGAGCTAGGTACTATAAGAAATACTCTTCAAACTCAACTGCTAACCACCCTATTATAAAATCTGGTACGTGGATTTTTGGTAATGGACAGACGGATCATGACGAGAGGCGGGGAGTGCGTTGTGTACCTCCAATCAAGTTGATTTGCGAATTGCCATCGAGATTGGTGTCATATTGGCTTATTTATAATGATAGGGAGAATTTAATTTAGCACTGAGCTTCAACCTGTAACCAGAACGGGGTTGACTCATCCTATACTCATATGTGGCCAACATTAAGAAAGAAAAAAAAGAAACACTTTATCTGAAAAACTTTTATCTGAAACAGGCTGTTTAAAAAATGCTTGCCATTTCCTCATAGAGGATTGACGTCATCCACCTGAGGAGGACGAGCTGTCCACTCAGCAGTCTACTCACATTAATATTTTTAATAACCAGTAGACGCCCTCACCATTCTGTTGTTGGGGTACGCCCACACCATTCCAACACAGAAAAGCTGCTTTTTAACGCATATTGTAATTAATAGTACGTTATATTTCATAGAAATCTGGAAACACTGGAAAGTTACTTGAAGGCCTAGCAGAGAGCGGTGAACACACACCCACTCTGACACACACACAAAGACCTGGCGCAGCGCCAGTGCTTCAGAATAGTCTAAACCAGGTCGGAGAGTGAGCGAAATAGGGAGAGTGAGAGAGGGAAAGGGAGAGTGAGAGAGGGAAATTGGGGGGGGGGGGGGCTCCATTTCCTATGGCCAAATTTGCTTTGGCAACTGTTTCCGTGGGAATAGTGCGAGACTGGTTCCCCTAAGCCAGAGAGGCATCGGCTCCACTGGAGGAAGGGTTGAAGCATGGGGGGTGGCCATGGTAAGCAAATACAGCTGGACTTTCCCATCCTCCATCCATATCTATACCCCCCCGTGCCAAAGCAAAACATGAGCCGGTCTGTCTGCTAGATGAAGCTAGCTGATTGTGGAGGGATCAAATGCTAGCCAAATGCTAACACGACACGTTGGATGGCTGTGCATAGCTATACACAAGGACATGTCCACATTGTGACATGACATGTTATAACCCTGCACCAGCTGGCCATAAAATGGCTTATGAACATGCTATGCTATGAAGCATGGAATGATGTCTGACTTATGTGAAGGTTTCAAAGCCAGCTTTGTCACCTTATGTGTCTCAACACCAGTGGGTAGTGGGCAATTAAGAAGAGTATTGGAAGACTCAAATGTCACAACTAAATATTTGTTTCTTTTGACTTCTTTGGTCCCTGGCCAAGTAAGATGGGCCAAAGAGCAAAGTGTCCCTTTTCACATAAGCACGTAATGCTAGAAAATAATGCAATGTCTGCCTTACTATCCAAACAAGTAATGTTTTATAGCCATCTAAAAGCTAGATAATTCAATTGACTATATTTTAAAAGTTGTTCTAATCCCTGCCACACACTAATGGACAGTTTTATCGATCTGCCTGTGTGTGTGTGTGTGTGTGTGTGTGTGTGTGTGTGTGTGTGTGTGTGTGTGTGTGTGTGTGTGTGTGTGTGTGTGTGTGTGTGTGTGTGTGTGTGTGTGTGTGTGTGTGTGTGTGTGTGTGTGTGTGTGTGTGTGTGTGTGTGTGTGTGTGTGTGTGTGTGTGTGTGTGTGTGTGTGTGTGTGTGTGTGTGTGTGTGTGTGTGTGTGTGTGTGTGTGTGTGTGTGTGTGTGTGTGTGCAGATCTCCTCCTTCCTGGCCATGAATGGAGAATAATTGTACTCCCCATCTTAATGATAACATGACTGACCATCAAGTAACAGAACACAACTCATGGATAATCAAACATGGTCATGTGGCCATGCCTTCTCACCATATCACAGTGCCGTACTTCTCACAGCTATTGGGTGCTGTTGAGGCAATAGCTAGCCTAGAGAGAAGAAACAACATTTCTCAAAGGAATTTAGGTGTGGCTTCATTGCCGTGGGTTATGACAGGGCTTTAAAGTCCACTCCAGATAGTTTATTTGGCGTCAGAAGGCCTCCCCTTCATATGGATTATTCTGAGTGGGAATGGCAGAAGAGAACAAGAATGCCAGCCTTTACAGCCTCGTAAAGGCTTGCTCTGGTTAGGGAAAGGCTGAGAGGGACGGAGGAGAGGAATCCACTGAGGAAAACTAAGGACCGTTTTCACAGGAGCAGATGTGGACAACAAGGCGAGGGGAACGGTGTGTGTGTTGGGGGCTGGGTGGGTGTACAGTTGAGCCTAGTGTGTGTGTGAAAGCACACCCCCGTTTTTTAAATATATTTTTTTATGACCTTTATTTATCTAGGCAAGAACTAATTCTTATTTCACAATGAAGACCTACCCCGGTCAAAACCTCCCCTAACACGGACGATGCTGGGCCAATTGTGCTCCGCCCTATGGGACTCCCGATCACGGCCGATTGTGATACAGCCCCGGGTGGAATCAGTGCCTGTAGTGACGCCTCTAGCACTGAGATGCAGTGCCCTCGGCCAGTTGAGGTTGAATGTGAAAGGGTTAAGCCACATGGCTGAGTGAATACATCAATTGCAGTGAGGGGTGTGTGGGCATTGCATGCTCCAGCTGGCACGGAGGCACACACACACCGCCAGTTTGATTTCCAAGTATTACTTACGGGGCAGTGGAACACCAGCGGGTACAGTGTTTTTGGGTGCTCAGGCTATTGCTGCACATGCCTCGACATGTGACGCCCTAAACCTACCACACACAGGCAATCCCCAGAAAGCAGTGTGCAAGCTCTCACTGCTACAGACACACACACAGGCATGTTTACACACCTATGCCAGATTTCACACACACACACACACGCACGCACGCACGCACGCACGCACGCACGCACGCACGCACGCACGCACGCACGCACGCACGCACGCACACACACACACACACACACACACACACACACACACACACACACACACACACACACACACACACACACACACACACACACACACACACTCACTCACTCACTCACTCACTCACTCACTCACTCACTCACTCACACACACACACAAGCTGTGCCACACAAAAAAAGCAAACATGCCCACGACCACACTTCAAAGAGCTGCAGTGTGGGGCTAAGTTGTGGAGACAAGCCTTACTCCATAACAATAAATCACAGATCTGAGGACCTAAAACGGACTCCCAACTGTTCCCAACTGCACTTCTATAGACACCCCAAACAAAACACACCATGGGGTGCCCTGCACTCATAATGTTAGGCCCCCTCTCAATACTTGAAAACAGGCATTTCTCCGTAATCCTCTTTTGGGGATTTTGCTGTTTGACAGAATACGGATAGGTTTAAAGACAACTTCAAGGTAGAAAACCTATCACGTTAAATCAGTGATCGCAATGGGATAGGAGGAAGGAGGGATGCATGTCTCAAGTAGTTGAGACCAGCCACAGGACTTTCCCCATGCAGTGTGCCTATCTGTTGCTAACCTTGTTGTAACTGCTTTAAAGTTATTGAACAGAGCTGCATTGACAACAGCTGAGCAGCAAGCTGCCTTTCTCTATGTGTGTGTGTCTGTCTGTGTGTTTGTGTGGTGCACTAAGGCCCAGGCATGGGGTGGGGAATTTAGTCAGGCTAGTTGTGAGGGAGCACAGGCTAGACATCACAATCCCCCCTCCCCTGTCTATAAGGCTAAAGCCCTTCCCTGGAGCCTGCCAATACCAGGGATAAGGACAGACGACCAATTACAATCTTAACCTCGATCGCCCGCACCCAAAGCCGCTTTCTCCTTTTTTCCCTCTCTCTCTACCAATCTACCAAAGGGAGAGCCACCACACACAGAACCAGGAAGAGGAGACGTCGGCTCACTCTAGAGGGTGGTGGCCATTATAGAAATAGAAGGAAAAGAACAGAAGTAGTTCTGAAATGTAGGATCTGGATTGTTCTCTTTTTCTACAGCCACTATGGCTGCCTGTCCGTATAGCCCATCGCCTACGCTACGTTTCAATATTCACACATCCACATCACATCCATTCACATCCTTTGCGTCATTTCAAGTGGCATGCTGGTATGAGTTTGGGATTTTGTGCCCATAGGGGCTGACTAAACTTGGTAGCTTGATTGTTTCTATTAGCTCCTATATGGAATTCGGCATAAGGAAAGAGGACCTTGAAGCAATCACTTAGAGGTGGAGTGGTTTGTTGATGAGAGGTGGATATTGTGCCACATGAATAGGAGTCAATGGAACTCGAGACACATGAGGATAATTAAAGGTATGAAAATGGTAAATGATGCGAGTAGAATGAAGGGTGAGTATTCCGAGGTTCTCGAGTAATCGTACTCACATCGAAGTAGCACTCGAGACCGATCCACGGCATGTATAAGGGGACTATTCATGTCAATATCAAGGTCCACAAGGAAGCTGGAGAAATTAGTGTGTTTGTTTAAAATGTATGGGGTCTGTGTGTGTATAAGTAGTTTGTTTATTTGAACGTGAGTGTGTGTACGTAGGGTCCAATGTGCTAGAGTATACCATGTAAAGGGTAGTTGTTTACCAACGGTTAAACTGCTGTCACTGTGATGCCATTCCAGAGTGTGTGACACTAGACAGACTGGGAGGCTAGCCCGTATTGAGTAGAGTGCAGGTCAAAGAGCAGGAACCCTTTCTCCCCTCTGCCTGCGGCAGAGTCTGAGCTGGAGAAGTCTGATTATTGCCACCTGGCATTGTCTGCCATGTGTGTGTGTGTGTGTGTGTGTGTGTGTGTGTGTGTGTGTGTGTGTGTGTGTGTGTGTGTGTGTGTGTGTGTGTGCGTGCGTGCGTGCGTGCGTGCGTGCGTGCGTGCGTGCGTGCGTGCGTGCGTGTGCGTGCGTGTCTGCGTGTGTCTGCGTGTGTGCGCACGTGCATGTGTGTGTTGGACTGACTCTATATCAGCGCCGGCCCTCATTTTCATAAGAAAATCCTATAAATCCTCTCTCTACCTCCTTCTCTATAGCAACCCGGGGAGACACTCCGATTAAGCGGCTCCATCTCAGCTGGGCGCCCCCGTCCTTTTCATCTTTTAAAATTCTAATTGAGGACTCTTTTCAGAATGGAGCTTTTATGGCTTTTATGGGTCACCAAAGTCCCAGGCTCCCGTTTTTCCTACCGTTTTTCCGGTTCTTTCCGACGGATGTTGAGATAAAACCGGGGGCTGGATGTGGGATGTTGCGGGATTAGGCTCTTCAGGGATTGACCCCAGCCGAGCTGTCTGCTCAATCCTCTTGATTAAAACCGGGGAAGGTGTGATACGGCAAACAGATCTCGGTCGCGGTTTCCCGCCGGGCGCAACTAAGGTTAGGGCCTTAGACAATCCCGAAAGAAAGCATCCAAAACACGGGTGTCTGGGTCGGGGTGGGGGGAAGCAATGCTTCCCAGTCCTCACACACACAACTGCATAAGCCCTGAACCATCTGAGACAGCAAGATTTTCAGATCTCTAACACGCCAAAGAACACATTTATCCGAGAAGAGAGAAGGGGGTCACTCTTCTTCCCTTTCGTCTTCTTCCTTCCTACGGGGCAAGGTAGATTAGCCATTTTACAAACCGATTCAAGTCCGCCGTGGTGGTTGACGTATGACGTATGACTCCCAATGCCGATTTGGGACACCCAGACTTCCTGAGACACAGCCACTCCTGTGGAGCGTACAGAAGGCGGACTGTGTTCACTGACGGACGTGTTTGTTGTAGTTGGGCATTCGGTGGGCCGCTCGGGGCTACGGTAATGAGCGTGCAGACATGCAGGTCGGTAGATGGACCACGCTGGGTACATCATCATCGGAGCAGGAGAAACAAGTTCTAATACATAGTAGGACTGACGTGGAGGACTCCATTAATGTAGAGAGGGACAAAACAAGGAAGGCGTAGGGGAAGGCTGAGTCTGGATGAAATGAACGGAGCATGCTGTGTTGAATTCCATAGGGACTGCAATGTATGATAGTGCAGGAGAACAAGTGGGAGATGCAAAGAGTAAGCTGTCAGAAAAGGTTTCAGAAAAATTACAGGGCCTTTGTGGGGGGAAACGTTGACAATGTGACGCATGTTTTCAGAGATAATTCGGATATCATGTCCATCCACTTCAATTACAATCATTTGGATTGTAGAAAATGGCACGTTTTAATTCGGATATCATATCCTGTATGTAGAGTAGCCAATGTATTGCTGCCGTTCAGTTTAGCAGTTCACTGGTTATACACTCGCTTCCATAGAGCCAGCTTTTCCGCTTCCCTTCCCATTTAGACTGCAAGTCAGTCAATAGTGGAACAGCTGCAGCCGCCCCTAGTCCTCCCCACTCCTACCCAGAACAAACCCGCCTAGGACAGGCAATCATATGTCAGTACTATAGCATTAGCACAAATTCCGACACTTTAAACGCAATGACAATGAGTGTGCTTGTCCACAACTGTCATGACAAAAACACTCTATGTGATGGCCAACCAGCTGTTTTCCATACCCTCCGACAGTCAAACACTATGGAAATGATGCGATGGGCAAATTTTGCATATAGTGGCCAGCTCCTGTGGTGCGAGGTTGGGGGGGGGGGGAACGAGACATTTACGGTCGAGCCACTGGCATTTTGACAGAGGCTGCCATCTCATTTGCAAACCACTAGAAAGCAGGAGTGGCTGAAGTCGCACAAACAAACACTATTAAATGTTAGACTATCAGACAGGAAGCTGCCAATCACAATCGGGAAATAGGCCCAGCCGCGAGACGTCAGGGGGGATACTGCACGGTGGCCTGAGGAGCATGCAATGCATGGCCAACAAAGTTTCTCCATTGACTCCAATGGCTCAGCTTAACAACTCCCCCAAGTTGTTCAGCCTAGCCTAGCGGTGTCTTCCAGCCTGCACTAACTGTGACAGCGATGAGGTTATTTTTGGAAAACCACAAAAAATGTCCAAGCCAACCGTCACAACTGTCAAGTACTGCACAGCACCGAGTTGACGCCACACAAAGACACTGACATTCCAGCCTTGGCTGAGCGGGAAGAAAATGTCAGCTTCTGTGCTTTTGTCTGCCGCAAAGTCGCATTTCAGTGTCTGCAGCAGCTTGTCTTGCTAGTCAGTGGCTTGACTCAAAGTCAGGGCTGTTCGGTGAGTGAGGCATGGTGGTCCGGGGGTTGTTACAGCTCCAACGTTGGTGTGATGGAATGTTTCTGACAGCTTTCAGACACAAGCTCACTAATGACGCTCTGCATGCCCGATGGGCAATTTGGATTTTTTCCCCCCCTTCTCTCGCCCCCTTCCACAATCAATGTACCATACAATTTAACCAGCCATGCAAACAAGCAGCAGAATGCCAGCCCATGAGCTCATCCAAGGTAAATACTATTGGGGAGATGTGTGTCCAAGTTAGAACTGTGTCTACGCTAATACTCTTTAAATAAGGCTTTGGTCGTAACCAAGTCGATTGGAAAATATTGACGCTTAATTCATGTCTATAAAAAGTCTGCCTGTGATACTTCCTAGGTCTAAACTATAAAAGCAACCTTTTAACTATAGTATGTGTGTCAAATCTTTGTTACCAAACAATGTTATCGGTTCGTTCTTTTCTCTGTCTAGCTAACAATGATAGATATTAGACATTTACATTTAGAAACTAAAATGACATCTATACTAATCTACCAGTCTACTGTTTGTCAAATCCTTATTATGTCTACACTGTAGCCTATTGTAGGTCGAAGCCTAGTTCCACCAGCCAGTAGTGGGAGGGAGAGCAGTGGACGTGAGGGACAAACCAATGAGCAGCACCATCAGGGGGGTGGTAGGGTTATTGTTAATCAATGAGCAGCCAATTCATTTCCATTGATACCATCAGCCTAATGACACTGTGTAATAAAATTACAATCAGGACTTTAGCTTGCACAGGTGCAAACCATCATTCTGTTACCAAACTTTGCATCTGCACTGTTCTTTAAGTAAATGTGTTTTTGTAAAATATTCGGTGGAAATTTTTAAAACTAGTCATTGTGCATAGAGTTGTAATGGTTTGTTTACCTTTGCAATGATTGTTTTTTGTTTGACGTACATTTTAAAGTGAAAAAAATCGGAGTCTCAGTTATTCTGCTACCGTGGAATTGCCATAAGGCTGCAAAAAGTTGTTTGTTTTATTGGTTAAACAGTCGCTGAGATTATACTTATTTTTATTTAACCTTTATTTAAATAGGCAAGTCAGTTAAGAATAAATTCTTATTTTACATTGACGGCCTACCCCGGTGAAACCCTCCCCTAATGCTGGACCAATCACAGCCAGTTGTGATACAGCCCGGGATTGAACCAGGGTCTGTAGTGACGCCTCTTGCACTGAGATGCAGTGCCTTAGACCGCTGCGCCACTCAGGAGCCCTTATCAATGCAATAGACTGCTTATTTGATTGAAGCATGGTCTATAGATCAGATGAAGATCTTCACAACACCGTTCCCCCAACCCAACATACGGAAAAATACATTGCACCAAAAAATTGGAGCAGAGAAAATCTGCGTAGCGCCATAGCCAGGCCTACATGCTACAGAGAGCCGCCCATTTCGTGACAAAAAAACGACATGCACATACTGCGCTATGCTCAGAATCGCTACATTGCGTGAATTCTGCCGAGGCTCTAAGCCAACCCACATTCCCACTGTACTGGGGGAATGGGATCCATGTTCAGCCCTTTGAGAACCACAGACGTCTGACACGACAACCAATCAACTGAGACAAACTATCAAAAACCAGAGGTGACGCACTTAGGTCAAACCACAAATAAACATAATTGGATAGCGGATCACGGCCGGGCTATGTGCGAGTGAGAAAAGACGAAGTTGTTTATCAGAAATATTGTTAGGGTTTTAGATTGTGGCGGGGCCAAACATTCCTGGAGCCGAGGGTTCCCGTTTGGCTGTTGTTGACGTAGAGAATTAAATGTGGGTCAGCCCATTGTGAGGCCAGCTGTCGGGGCCTAGTTACCCATGGTCCATTGGTCCGGCTCATTAAAATGACCCCACACCCCTCCCTTCAGCCCAGCCAGAGAACACATCAACTGAGCCCTGTCTGGGTCCAGGTGTCACACAGACAATTGCAGATGCCTAAAATGCCTCACGTGAACAGTTAAGCCCCCCCCCCACTCCCCTGAGCCTAGTATGAGCTTCCTCTCTGCTTGCCACGCACCCTTAGTCCATACGCCATCAGACAGACAGACGGGCAGAGGAGTAGAAATAAACACTGACTACTGCCAAGCTCTATGCCCTACTTCCCCCCCACACCCATGTGCCAGCCCCTCCAGTGCGGTGCCAAGCTCCCTCTATGTTGCCAGCCATTATAGAGGACAGGGCGATGCCACAGGAGCCGATGTCACTCATGTGAAATCTATATCTGTAAATCAATTCTGTCTGGCGGCGAGCGTGTGCACTGACGACAGATGAAGTCTTTGAAGATGGGTTTAGTCTCGGGCACTTGGGAGACACGAGCCAGAGTACTATCAATCGAGGTGGCGTCGTAATAGGGTTCCACATAGTTCACATACCTAGTAGATCAACGCGCTCCAGCTCCCTTGTGATTTGCCACGTCTGTATGACAAAGGGAGAGAATATCTTTCAATAGCTTTTCATAGATACCGCAGCTACCTGTAAAATCCTCATTTGGAGCCTTTGCCACACACGTTTAAAAAAAAAAACAGGATCCACTCAGCTAAAGCAGGGATACTGTCAGTCTGTCAGAACTGAGGAAAAGGTGGCGGATTGATGAGAAGAAATGAAAAGAAGTAGTAAAATAAAGTGAATGTTGGAATGAAAGGGGTGGGGGCAATGTTAAGTGAGTGGGGGGGGGGGGGGGGGCATATACTGAGCCATCCCATCAAAGTCCTGCTACAGGGGCAGGAACAGGGGCAGGGGGTGAAGTCGGGGTCGCAATTGTTTCGCCTGGCAGGAGGATAGTTGTGTCTGTTGCAGGAGTTCACCCAGAGGTGAGCGAGACGACTGGTGCTGTAAACAAGTCTGAAGTTTATAGCCACTTTTGGGTTTGTTGTTCCTTCAGCCCATTCTACCCCCACTGCTCTCGGGTGGGCCACAAAGCAACGATGGCGTCAAGAAAAGCAAGGGCAGGCCGTAAAAGAAGAGTAAAAACAGCCATGTGGTAGCTCAGGGGACCAACTGGCCCGTTAAGACTGGGGTCAACTAAAGAGCAGCTTCAGGTCAAGCCCCCGTGTCTTTCATTCCCTTCCTCGGTCGGGTCAGCCCAGGAGCCATCTCGTTTTACCTTAGCCCTGTTTTGGATTCCCTTCTGCTCTACTAGGAAGTTCAGTCAATGTAATCTCAGGGAACTACAGTTTAGACACACGCAGGACAGAGAAGAGTGGGGGGGGGACAAAGGGATGTTGTGGTTGAGGAAAGAACAGAGAGAGAGAGAAATCAAAGAGAGAAAAGGCCGGCACCCTCTTTTCCTCACCGGAATCCGCTTTAATTAAAAAGGATTGTTTTTTTATGTGACTGCCCGAGGGGAGATGTGTTTACTGCAAACATGTTCAGAAACGAGGGAGAGACTGGAGGAGGGAGGGAGGCAAGAAAGGGGAGGAGGCTATGGGAGGGTGAAGTATATGGCTATTCTTTCCTAGTAGCTCACAGCTACGGGGCAAAGCCCTACTTTATTGCAGGCGATGAAAGCTAAATGAATAGGTGGTTTGGAGGTCGGGTGAGAAGCAGATTAATAGACCTGGCTGGGACTACTTTTCATCAGTTTTGTGCCACTGCAAATCACAGTGAAAAACCCCATGTGACTGTTTCGTTCAGGCCCTTGTCTCCAGACTGGAACAGTTGGATCCTTCCCTGTTCTCGTCAATCGGGATTTGTTTGGTAGGATGTGTTAAACACCACCTCCTTCGCCAGCAACACACATCTCCATGGGAACCTTATCCTCCATAAACACCAGTGCTGAAACAGTATTTCTACATTTACGTCATTTAGCAAAACGCTCTTATCCAGAGCGACTTACAGTATTTTCATACTTTTTTGGACTAGTCCCTAGTGGGAATCGAACCCACAACCCTGGCGTTGCATGCTCTAACAACTGAGCCACACGAAACTACAACTGACAGATGCTGGTGTTACTGGATATTGTATGGTGTCAACCTCAGGGACCACTGTCACACAGAGATGGAGATTGATGTCACCAATAAGCTATTATGTTCAATTAAATAGGTTAATTATGTCAATGTAAATGTATAACGTTTCTTCAACAGCGACGTAATGTATTATTTTTATGTATCTATTTATATTTAACAATTGAATCACAAATCATCCTCCATCAATTCCAGTATTTGTTGAAGTCCAGATATGTCTAGGCGATGAGGTAGGTTGCTTGGACTGTGTGACGTAAGAATAGCAGACACATTCCTTGGTCATGGAAGATGTTGCGAGCCAAAGGGCCAACCGAACAGGACTCTGCACCATAGCAACGAGTAAACCCAACAGTTGTGGAGAAAGGCTAGACTAAACTGTTCACGCTCTCTGACTCAAACCAGAACAAGCCCTTTGATCCCTTGACCAGACATAACACATATACACAGGCATGCAGACACACACACACACATACACATTAACACACACACACACACACACACACACACACACACACACACACACACACACACACACACACACACACACACACACACACACACACACACACACACACACACACACACACACACACACACACACACACACACACACACACACAGCCTTTCTGACCACAGCCTGTACAGGGGGCATTGTGACCTGCCAAAAGCCAGGGTACATGATGTTGTTGGTCAAGGTGACATCTGTTGGGCAAGGAATTTGACCAAACGGGGTGTGTGTGTGTGTGTGTGTGTGTGTGTGTGTGTGTGTGTGTGTGTGTGTGTGTGTGTGTGTGTGTGTGTGTGTGTGTGTGTGTGTGTGTGTGTGTGTGTGTGTGTGTGTGTGTGTGTGTGTGTGTTAGCTGGGCAGGGGTGTGTGGGAGTGGGTGGCTGAGAGAAAGCCCACCCGGTGTGACTGGAAGGACACAGATAGTGAGTCACCTCGCCAGTCTACCATCACAATTGGCGAGGTTAAATGTGTGTGTTGGCACCGCATGTGGGAGCAGTGGCTCAGTTCCCTTACTGCAGGTGAGCTGCATACCAGAGCCTAGGCACAGCTAGACAGATAACAGGCAAGCAGGTACGGGCACGATCCACACACACACACAAACACTTATTGAGGAAAAACGTAACGCAGCTGTGTATGTGAGAAAGAGATCTTACTAAAATACACAAATGAGAAAACAATAATTTATCCCCCAAATTCTTAAAACAAACACACACCAATCAATAAAATGGACGAGTGGTAGCAGCCGTGCACTCTACTCTGACCTTTCACTCATTTCAATTTGTTAAATACAACGCACCCCATCAATCTACTGTCTGACAACACTAATATACCTCATCTCTCATTCATTCATTCTCTCTCACGCACGCACGCACGCACGCGCACGCGCACACACACACACACACACACACACACACACACACACACACACACACACACACACACACACACACACACACACACACACACACACACACACACACACACACACACACACACACACACACACACACACACACACACACACAAATGCATCTCATCTTTCATTCATGGAGGGGGGAAAGCATGAAAAAGCCACAACTCTGTTCATACTAAAATGTCTGATAAGCACTCCTATGCAACATCATAGGTTAGGGCCAAGACAGATTTAGAATGAAAAGGGCCATGAGAAAATGTAACAATAACGATCATATTCAAATGGTGGTGCATTCCAGCTTGGCTTTGCTTGAGTTGTTTTCTCCACACCAAATATTTGAGGGGATCTTTTCCAGCATAGACATGACTCCTCCTTACGCCTGCCAGATCTGGATAGGTATTTTACATATCAGCTAACCACTTCATATGTTACAGCAAACTGTCAGTCGCTGACACAATCAATGAAGTGGCAAGCAACCATTGGTTGACGCATGCGACGCCTGAGTAGGGGAACGCGACCGGAGTCTGCTGAGTGAGACAGCAGCCATTTTGTTTCCATCAGACTCCATTTTTCATCCACTGTCTGAGGGAGGCTGTTACTCCTCATTCACTCACTCCAGTCTCTCTCTCTCTCTCTCCTGTCTGTCTCCTGTCTCTCTCTCTCCAGTCTCTCTCTCTCTCCACGCCCTGCAAATTCTTGGATCGAGTTTCCTCGCTTTTTTTTCTTTCCAACATGTGTTTTTTTTTATCCCTTGTACTCTTCGGAGTCTGGCATGGCCTGTGTTATTCACCATAGAAACCGACATAACAGGCCAATACGCAGCCAAGCTCAAGCTCTGCAAACAGAACCAAATAAAATCTATCATTCAGTTGCTCTGTGCGTATGGGAATACCCCCCCCCCTCCCCAACCCATGCCATAGTTTAGAGCTGGGAGGTTTGAATTAGGTTTACGTGGTGTTGGGTGCACCTTCCTGACTGCTAACACAATTAAGCTAGCCATTCAGGCAGAAAATAGCCCCCCCATCTGATCCATTTATGATGTAATTCCCCTAAAACTTGGATATTTGTTTTAGTTACGTAAGGTCTCTCTCTTGCTACAGATGGAATGAGTGACAAATCTCAGATGTTTGGTGTTTCCTGTCCAAGAGGTGGTAGGGGTAATTTTCAACAATTTCCCAATGCATAATAACAAAAGCATTGAAATCTGTGGAACCACAAAGCTACGTGAAAATCCTTAAGCCTGACTGTCATACGAAGTCGTGTACAGTACATATAAGGAATTATACACAGTATATCCAGAATATACAGCAAAGGTGTTATATGTGTTTGTCAGTATAAGTAGGCTTGTGTGTGTGTCTGTGTGTGTGTGTGTGTGTGTGTGTGTGTGTGTGTGTGTGTGTGTGTGTGTGTGTGTGTGTGTGTGTGTGTGTGTGTGTGTGTGTGTGTGTGTGTGTGTGTGTGTGTGTGTGTGTGTGTGTGTGTGTGTGTGTGTGTGTGTGTGTGTGTGTGTGTGTGTGTGTAGCCTGTGACAGTCGCACACACACAGTGGACCACACCAGCTGACATTGGCCAGCGCAGGCCCCAGCCAACCAGACGTCTGTGCCACCAACCAATCACCTCTCTGCCCTCAGCCAAACTCTCACCCTCTGGGATATGTGTCCTTCAAGAGCGGGAGATCATGATTGGTGGGCTGGGGAAGTGGACATGACACACAGACAAGAGCCAGAGAAACAGGAAGACGTCATAGTGCCGCTATCACCGGCCTGCTCTGGACTTTGTCAGCTCTCCGTCTGTCTCTTCCAATATCTATCGTTCTCCCTCCCTTTTTCACCTCCTTTCCCTAATGATCTATTTTCCTCTTTCCTTCTTTCTCTCTCTGTCTCTGCGTTCCCCTGTTAGTATGTGGTCCTGGGTTTGCGTCACACCCAAAAAAATACCCCAAAACTCACTAAAACACCCCTCTCTGAGTTCCACTTGGGTCTCATCCATGACACTATTACATAATGGCATTTAGTAAACAATGAGCCCCCCCCTCCCCTCCCCTCGGTTATGCCAGGGCCAGCATGTTGTGTCTGGGGTGCAGGAGATGGATTCCAGACAGACTTATCGCAATCTGTTTGTTACAATGCTAGGCACACAGAGTTACTTTTATCTGCCGTCTCATTCTCTTTCTAAAGGCAAATTAACGAGAGATGACAGAGTTCCTGACCCAATATTCCTTTTCCCGCGATGCCGAGCATTGTATAAAGGGCTGATAGTAAACTCTAAGGAATAGTTTATCAGTTGTTATAGGTTAAGACAAAACAAATAGCTTGTAGGTTATTATAGGGTTACAATGGAAAAGTCTCTGAGCTCTTACACTAAATATTCAGCTTTCTTTCTGACACAAGCCCATCAACACAACTGTAGGTCGTGTCAGGAACTCCAGTCCTGTGCCAGGAACTGATGTTTGGTCTAATTTGTCCCTGGTGACGCCTATATAAGCCGCGCGAAGAGGGAAACGGACTAAGTGGGAGAGCAGAAAATGAAAACAGCTGTCTCTCTATGAGAAGGGAGGAAATACAAGTGTTCTCTCCAGAGCTAGGCCCCAGAGCTAGGCCCCAGAGCTAGGCCCCAGTGCTAGGTCCACTGACATGTTTCCCCAAGGTTTCTCTCTTCTTCCTCCTCTCTCTCTCTCTCTCTCTTTTTTTCACCCAACTAACCCTGCTCATAGAGTGCACACACACACTGACCTAGCCAGAGAGATAGAGAGAGAACGTGGGGATGTGAGAGAGAGAGGGAGCGGGCATTTCCTTTACTTTTTCCATACTCTGTATCTTGGTTAGCCGAGGGGGAGGAGACAAGGTTCCATAGTCTACCGGGCGAAGATGAAAAGACAAGAGAGGGAAAGCAAAGAGAGACAAAAAGGGAATATGAGGGGAAGAGAGAGAGAGAAAACACACTGAAGAAGAACAATAAAAAAAATGCATCGGAGGGGAAGCAGGAAGCAGCCTGTGGGCTTAAGTGCTGTGGAAATGATCATCAAACCGTCCCTGATCTGCAGCTAGCCGCAAACAAGGCCAGCCCCTCCCCCCGCGTCTATAGAATCATAAAATATACATTTCAAGAGTGGAAATTCACACATCCCCTCCTGCAACTGAGGTTAGACAGAACACAGAATGGTCTAGGATGAGTTGTGCACCAAAAGATACTTTAGTGTACTACACGTAAAGACTTGCAAGCCTGCGTAGATAGACAGAGTACAGACTAAACCTGTCTTAGCTAAATAGCTACATGAGGGAAGCCTAGTGGAGAGTTCATCTCAACCACTGTGACACACAACGTCGTTTGTCGCTTCACTCTCGAAGATGTTGTGGCCACATACATGAACTTCCATTGTGTAGACGCCAAAGAGATGTGTTGTATCTAGCTGTGTTGGACTAAGACCGAGTGTGATTCAACACCAAGCCCTTCCGGCTTAAGGGCTTAGACAGGCAACCCAACACTAGCAGATCTCCACTGGTGTGTGTAGGCAGCTAGCTACACATATCGATTTCATTGAGCAGATTAGATTTGGGGGAGTACACAGGCTCACATCGATGCTACTTTGTGAGGGGGGACATGAGGCGCCTGCCTAGTCTTTTGGAGTCTGGCTGAGGCATGTAGACACACACACACACACACACACACACACACACACACACACACACACACACACACACACACACACACACACACACACACACACACACACACACACACACACACACACACACACACACACACACACACACACACACACACACACACACACACACACACACACACACACACACAATCCCAGGGAGTAGCTAGCAGTCAGGCAGCTGTTAGCGTTTCAGAAAAGATTAGCACCAGGTTTGACTGTCAACAATGAGCTCATTCTCCTGCGCGGCCCGGGTTGCAAAACTCTCTCCACATCTGCTTTGGAACAAGCTGCCTTATTCAAGCCCCACAGCGAGCGAGCGAACAACCCACGTACACCCCCTTGTAAAATAAAGAAGAGGGAAATCACATGTGGGGGAAAGGGGCTACTTTCGAGTCATGCTGTGTAATGGCATGTCGTTAGCCATGTAGCTCGTAACCGACCATGTACCCGATTTCTTCACCAACGCTTGGCTCTGGCTAAATGCGTAATGCTACCGCTAGTCCGCGGGGCCAAGCAGCCTCCCATAACGTGGCTTCCTGGTTACGTTCTGTGCTGGAGTGTTGTGTATCTGAAGTCCACAGCCACACACTCCTAGCGAGGCTTTATAACTGCTCAAGAGCAAGGTGTCCATTTTGAAGGAACACTCTGATTCCTACTCTGTCATCAATAAGCTCTTGGGTGAAGCATGAGCTTGGCGTACGGCCACCTATAGTATACACTAGGGGGGGTAGTGAAGTCAAAAGCACATCCCATGAGTCAGGCTTGGTGTGTGTATGTGTGTGTGTGTGCGTGCGTGCGTGCGTGTGTGCGTGTGTATGTGTGTTCGTATGCAGGCATGTCATGTAATCATGCAAGTGTGTGTGTGTGTGCCTGAGTGTGTGCTAAGCTGGAGGACGGGTCTGCTGGCCTGCGAACCACAGACGAGGGGAACAGGTGGCACCCAGGTAGGGGTTGGCGTGGAGGGGGTTAGGGCTCAGAGCGGACCGGGCGCCGTTGCCCTTTCACGCTCCACGTGCCATCTGCCTCTGTTGGCACGGCAACACTGCAGTGACTCACCTCCGAGCGTGCGCGCGGGGGAGAGAGAGAGAGAGAGAGAGAGAGAGAGAGAGAGAGAGAGAGAGAGACAGACAGACAGACAGACAGACAGACAGACAGACAGACAGACAGACAGACAGACAGACAGACAGACAGACAGACAGACAGACAGACAGACAGACAGACAGACAGACAGACAGACAGACAGACAGACAGACAGACAGACAGACAGACAGACAGACAGACAGACAGACAGACAGACAGACAGACAGACAGACAGACAGACAGACAGACAGACAGAGAGAGAGAGAGAGAGAGAGAGAGAGAGAGAGAGAGAGAGAGAGAGAGAGAGAGAAACATCTCGTTGTGTGTGTTATTGACAACGGAGAGTGGTATCATTATTAGTGGTTGTGGTAGCAGAGGTAGTCATAGTGGAAGTGGTGGTAGTTGTGGAAGAGCAGTAGTAAGAGGCGCATAATGGTAGTGATTAAGGCTGGAAATTACATGGGACCTCATAGTACGATACTTGAGTGCTGATTAGATATGTATGCGATTCTCACAATTCTATTTGTATTTCAATTTTATTTCCCAAACATATTGCTCAATATACAGTATGACAGCATTAGAAAACTAATTTTGATCAGTCATGGAAATAAAAGTGCTGAAAACATGTTGGCTCTCTATTTAAATAGAAGATGGAGAACAAAGCTACAGAATGTTTTGGGGCAGGTAAAAATATGTAACTGTATAGATTTTTTAACCCATCACCAGTAGTGATAGTAGTAGAAGTGGTAGCAGTCACAGTAAATGTAGTAGTGGTGGTAGCAAGTCATGGTAACTGTAGTAGTGGTGGTAGCAGTCATAGTAACTGTAGTAGTGGTGGTAGCAGTCATAGTAACTGTAGTAGAAGTGGTAGCAGTCATAGTAACTGTAGTAGAAGTGGTAGCAGTCATAGTAACTGTAGTAGAAGTGGTAGCAGTCATAGTAAATGTAGTAGTGGTGGTAGCAAGTCATGGTAACTGTAGTAGTGGTGGTAGCAGTCATAGTAACTGTAGTAGAAGTGGTAGCATTCATAGTAACTGTAGTAGAAGTGGTAGTGGTGGTAGCAGTCATAGTAACTGTAGTAGAGGTGGTAGCAGTCATATTAACTGTAGTAGAGGTGGTAGCAGTCATAGTAACTGTAGTAGAAGTGGTAGCAGTCATAGTAACTGTAGTGGAAGTGGTACCAGTCATAGTAACTGTAGTAGTGGTGGTAGCAGTCATAGTAACTGTAGTAGAAGTGGTAGCAGTCATAGTAACTGTAGTAGTGGTAAGTGGTAACTGTAGTGGAAGTGGTACCAGTCATAGTAACTGTAACTGTAGTGGAAGTGGTAGCAGTCATAGTAACTGTAGTAGAAGTGGTAGCAGTCATAGTAACTGTAGTGGAAGTGGTACCAGTCATAGTAACTGTAGTAGTGGTGGTAGCAGTCATAGTAACTGTAGTAGAAGTGGTAGCAGTCATAGTAACTGTAGTAGAAGTGGTAGCAGTCATAGTAACTGTAGTAGAAGTGGTAGCAGTCATAGTAACTGTAGTAGAAGTGGTAGCAGTCATAGTAACTGTAGTAGAAGTGGTAGCAGTCATAGTAACTGTAGTAGAAGTGGTAGCAGTCATCAGTAACTGTAGTAGCAGTCAAGTGGTGGTGGTAGCAGTCATAGTAACTGTAGTAGAAGTGGTAGCAGTCATAGTAACTGTAGTAGAAGTGGTAGCAGTCATAGTAACTGTAGTAGAAGTGGTAGCAGTCATAGTAACTGTAGTAGAAGTCATAGTAACTGTAGTAGCAGTGGTAGCAGTAATAGTAACTGTAGTAGAAGTGGTAGCAGTCATAACTGTAACAGTAGTAGAAGTGGTAGCAGTCATGGTAACTGTAGTAGAAGTGGTAGCAGTCATAGTAACTGTAGTAGAAGTGGTAGCAGTCATAGTAACTGTAGTGGAAGTGGTAGCAGTAATAGTAACTGTAGTAGAAGTGGTAGCAGTCATGGTAACTGTAGTAGAAGTGGTAGCAGTCATAGTAACTGTAGTAGAAGTGGTAGCAGTCATGGTAACTGTAGTAGTGGTGGTAGCAGTCATGGTAACTGTAGTGGTGGTAGCAGTCATAGTAACTGTATTAGTGGTGGTAGCAGTCATAGTAACTGTAGTGGAAGTGGTACCAGTCATAGTAACTGTAGTAGAAGTGGTAGCAGTCATGGTAACTGTAGTAGTGGTGGTAGCAGTCATAGTAACTGTAGTAGTGGTGGTAGCAGTCATAGTAACTGTAGTAGAAGTGGTAGCAGTCATAGTAACTGTAGTAGAAGTGGTAGCAGTCATAGTAACTGAAGTAGAAGTGGTAGCAGTCATAGTAACTGTAGTAGAAGTGGTAGTATTAACACCACACCAATAACAGCACACTGTCTCTGTTTTTAGGAATACAGACCACAGTGCATCACATTTCACCAAGCAGAAGAACAAAAAACTGTGGTAAAACTTAGTTGACCGCGTCTCCAAAGACTTGACGATGGTCGCACTCTGCCAATTTCATTTGGCAACCCAATTCATGGAATTGTTAATTGCAACACTGCTCTATTTAATTGTCCAAATGAGTTAGAGGGGGTGTTCTGTACCGTGTCCTCGAAGAAGTCAGAAGTGTGCTTGTGTCTTCTTGGAACTGTGAGATAGAAAGCAAAATTGCTGCGGCATAATGTTCAATGGCTGTTTGAGTATTTGGCGTGAAGTAAAATGGCATTCACTTCTGGTAATTCTTTACAAAATACTTGAAATCTCTAAGTGTGTGTTAATAGACAATTGACAATGTGAACAGGCTTTTCAAAATTTGAGAATGGATGTTGTTGTGTATACATGTGTATTTGCATATGTATATTTAAACATGTATGTTGTGGCCAGAGTCCATTCAGACCGAAATACGATTCAACATACTTCTCAGCTCAGATCAGGATTTTTTCTCTCTTTACTTCTCTTGTTTTGCCCTTTTCGAAAGAGAGTAGAAGAACAAAATGATATGTTCTATTTGCAAGCAAGGTCAATAAGAATGGGCATGACGAGAAGCCAACATTCTCTTTCTCTCTACCTCCCTCCCTCCCACTCCCTCCCTCTACCTCCCCCTCACTCCTTCCCTCTCTCTCTGTCTGTTAGGCAGGCAGGCAGGCAGGGAGGGGAGCCACTGCTCAGGAACTCAATAATAACTTTCAGCAGTCTAGCCAGGAGGCTGGAGGCCCAGACTGCAGCTGTTCTGTCATCTTGAGCTCCCTCCCCCTTCCGCAGCCTGGATCCCCTCTGTTCCCTCCCCCTGTCGGCCTGCTCCACAGCACTAATGCATTCTGCAGGCAAGTCTCTCTCTCGCTCTCTTTCTCTCTCTCTCAAAGGGCCAGGCGCCTAATTTTTCTCCAATAAAATCGCTTCAATTAGATACCGCCGCTAACTAACACAGGCAGCCATTATTTCTCTCTCTCTCTCTCTCTCTCTCTCTCTCTCTCTCTCTCTCTCTCTCTCTCTCTCTCTTCTCTCTCTCTCATGGCCTTTTTCTTTTTTGTCCGTCCCCATCTCTTGAAAACTCAACAGACCCACCACAGAGGAGTGGGCGAGAGGAGAGCGGAGAAGGGGAGATTGGGTGTGAAATGTGTTAGCGACTTTGAAGGAAATGGAGCGCAGCAGCGGTACTGCCAGTGTAGGGCAAACGCACCTTGTCGAGGGCTTCCTTTTGATCTTTCATTTAGAGAGCGATGTGAAAAAAAGGAGAGGAGTAGAAGTGTTGAGTGTGCTGAAACCCCTCTGTTTTCATCAAAGGATTTATGATTCTTTCATATATCTTTTTTTTCCCTTTCATTGCACTGACGAAGTACTACAAACAGAAGTAGTAGAGTGCGGGAGAGAAGAAGAAGGGAGTGTGAAAAGGAAGTTAGCAGGGTTGCGTTTGCTTGGGCAGTTTGGGTTGTGATCTTGTGCGGGTCTAGTTGTTTTTGTTTTTTTTACTACATTTGTCAATCACCCACCTTTGTGTGTTTGAGGAGTGCGAGCTGTAGTGAATGATAACAAGGCGCGACATGAATGAACCCTGAAGGTATAGAACACTATAGGTATACAGTATAGACTGACCGTCATCGTCTTTCCTCTCCCCCCCCCCCCCCCTCTATTCCCCCCCTTCCCATCCTTTAACTCTCCTCTACTCTCATCTGGTTTTCCACTCCTCTTCTCCCCATTCTACCAAACTCCTTTCCCATCCTCTCTTCTTTCTCATCCCCTCCCTTCTTCTCCTGCTCCCATCCCTCTCTTCTTCTTTTCTTCTCCTCTGCTGGGGAGTTTTCCGTTTGTGGTCATTGGGCGAAAAAGTGGAGCTGTGTGCCAGGCAGAGGGAGGAAGCAATTAAAAATGAATGGAAGCTGAGTGATAAGAGAGACCTGCAAGGGCGTGCCGCCCGCCAAACACACACACACACACTGCTTCTCCCAGCCGTCAGCGCTTTCCCATCCATCCATCCCTCTCTTTCTTTCTCTCTCTCTCTTTCACTCACTCGTATGGTCTCTTCCTCCTTTCACTCACTCGCTCGTTCCCTCTCTCCATTGCTCATACAAGGGACGTCCAAAACGGGAGAAAGATTATGTTATTCGGTCTAACCAGTTTCTTCAGAGGAAATGGCACACAAAAATAGAATGCAATTGTAGCGTATACGTAAATCGTGATTAATTACCGACATACAATATATGGGAAAGGTAGTGTGTCCATCTCCACACTCTCGCTCTGTCTCTGTCTGTCTCTCTCTCTCATCATGTGACACAGGCTTGCACTTTTCTCCTGCTTCACTCTGTGCTGCTGTACTCTATGGAGAGTTGAACCACACTCCCCCTCCTTCCAACCTGACCTCCCCTCCCCCCCAGAGAATCCCTCCCCCGTTCTTACTCTCTCTCTCTCTCTTTCTCAGCTGGTCCTGCCTGACTGATCTCTCCGCGCCAGGAGACCCCCTCGCCAACATCCCCCACAAGTCCCCTGAGGCACGCCATATTAACAACCCCGGGGCTCATTTGCATGTTGGAGACCGTGCCGCCTGTCCCTCCGGAGAGGCCGACCCCCCCCCTCCAGGGGCCACTTCTAACCCTTGACCTTTCTTTGTCCCTTCCCCTAGTCTCCCACAGATGTGGCTCTCTCCCCAGGCTGGTGCATTATTTTAGCCCTACAGAGATAGATGGTTGTTGCAGGCAGTAACCCCATTGTCCTGGGTGAGACACGTCAAAGTGGGCATGGAGGAGTGGGTTGAGGAGCAGGGTGGATGGAATTCACTCCATTTTTTGACCAATGTGTGTCTGGCTGAGTACAGTCTGGCTGGTTACAAGAATGGACATTTAGGGACAATACAGCTCTCGTCATGTCAAGTTGAAATGAAGCAAAAATGAAGCACAATATTGATAGGTGCAACCATCTATAGTCAAGACAGCGTGTCACGGGACAGATGCTACGCAGACAGTCCAATACTGGCACTCTCCAAAATGCAGCCTCATATTAACTACTATCTACTGTGACAATAGAGACAATGGAGAGGGGTGGTGGAGGTTAAACGTACACAAAACAACAACTTCACTTAGACAGACTAGCAAGCAAACGTGCGTCTGTCATTCAGTGTAGTAGCTTGTGTGATTTGGGTTTGTTGCATCAAAGCAGAAAATAACCCACGCGGTAAGCCCTACTGGCGTCCTCTATCAGAGAGACTGTTGTGGGCGGCCATTTTGGTTTTGGTAAGCCAAGGTCGGTCTGCACCGGGGTTTCAGTACTGTGGCGCGCAGGCGCTCTGAACCCCCCTCACCACAACAGCTCCCTCTACTTAGTTCCTCCCTTCGAACACAACAGCAGCACTGAGAGTAATCAGACGAATCTCTGCTTACACAGGAATCCATTTTAAGAAGAGGGGAATGCAATTCGTGTAATGTAGGCTGCATAGTGGTTTAGACTGTTTAGGTGGTGCACTGAGGTGTAGTTGGGTATTCAAAGTGATGTATTCACCACACTCTCCTGTCTAACAACCTTTAGAAGGTATCTTAGAGGCAGGCCATTTTTTTGGGACATTATTTTGGCCCCCATGGCTATGGCCCATAGGATGAAAATCGCCCATCCACGTGGCATGAGTGGTCACTGAATGGTTTGATGAGCGTGAAAACACTGTAAACCGTACACCAAGGCCGTCTCAGTCACCAGATCTCAACCCAATTTGAATGTGTATGGGGGATTTTGGAGCGGCGGCTGAGATAGCGGTTTCCACCACCATCAACCAAACATAAGTGGAAGAATGGTGTCACATCCCTCCAATAGAGTTCCAGACCCTTGTGGAATCTATGCCAAGGTGCATTGAAGCTGTTCTGCCTCGTGGTGCCCCAACGCCCTATTGAGCGTGTGTTGGGTGGTGTTTCCTTTATTTTGACAGTTACCTGTATGTGTCATGTGGTGTGTCATCTGCATGTAAGGCTATATGTGCTGTAGGTGTAGAGGGCAGGCAGCATGGTCTTGCTGGGAGGAAAGGGCCCACTAACTGTACAGCTGATTCGGTATAAAATATTCAAATTGGAATGAAAGACACTCACCTATTGATGACAAGGACAAGGACAGCATCAAGGAGACATGGAATAAAAAAACTAAAAATAGGAAGATTAGTCACATGACAACGTATCACAATTATCAAAGGTTCTTTTGCTTTGTGGTTTGAAAAACAGCTGAAGTTCACGGAGAGGAATGCCTAAAGTCCCATAGGGGCAAACCCCCCCCCACACACATCTCATGAAAGGTGGGCTATTTTTCTGCATCTGCTACTCTGTGGGCGGCAGCTTTTTTCAGCAGTTGTTTTATTTTTCCTCCGTCTGCTTAACTGACACGGCGAAGAGGGCCTGTGAAACTCCCGACAGGCTCATTAAAGGCAGTAATTGCTTTGAGAACAGTGGCTCGTAAAGGACTCCGCTGCCTCCATCTCTTTCTAGAAAGTAGGGGCGAGGGAGGGGCCCCAACTGTGGTGGTGGTGGTGGTGGGGGGGGCTCAACCGCCCTCCGCTCCCCCCTAAATGACCTTTCCTCGTGAACGTGAGACTGAGTCCCAGCACACACATCACACTGTCAAGCACACAACTAACATGCGCAAATACACATTGACAACGGCAACAAAAAAACGAGACTGAAACAGATATCTTAGTATCTGACTCCATTTACTTATTTTATCTTTGGAGGGTGAGCTAGGAAAGAGGTTATGACCGCAGTACCCTTTATAGCTTCTTAACCACCCCTCCACCACCCCTTTATCCACATAGCCAGAGGGCCATAGGCACTGAGTGAGTTCCCCTGCACAAGGCTGGTTAATGAGAGTAAAACCTCCACACTCAGCTCTGCTAATTACTTTCTCGCTATACTATAACCCCACAGTTTGCATAATCATACAAGTTGATGCTTCGGTCCTCCATGCTAACGATGGTTAAAACGGATGGGCTGTAAAAGCATGAGTTAAACCTCTAATAAATATATAGCCTGTGTAGTTTGCTTAGCCAGATGTGGGGTAGCTCGGCTCGGGTATACACAGGGTTGAGACCGAAAAGTGTCTTTCTTGCACGGGCAAGTATAACGTTCGTGTTTTATGGAATTTCAATGTTCTCTGATGGAATCTGTGTGGGTATCCGGTGAAGTACAGTATTTTTCAAAGTGTCTCAATCCCAACCTGTTTTAATAGTTAAGCATATAACATCCGTTGTAGAAACCCAATGTCCTTTGGTGGGAAAACCGTAGAAAATATCCCAAAAACCTCACCCAACCACGCTACTGTTAGGTGAACTCTGTGCTATTTAGGCCCGGAGAAAAAAACACATCAGAGATAAATAAGTTAACATTTCAAGGTGGATCATTCTTGATTGTCGATTAACCACTTAAGAAGATTGCCCCCTCCTTCTCTTCTTTTACATTGATGCCGCTAACAGGATTGGTCTGGCTAATGTTCCCTGCTTAACATGTTTTCAGGCTGGCTGAAAAGAGTTTTCATGTGAAAGGGTGGATCATTTCGAAAGACAAAAGAGAGATGATAGTCCTTGACTTTCTCTTTTTGGAGGCTCTTTTCTCTCTCCTTCACTGGGTCTCAACAGGCTTGGCTTACCCTCCACGTAGGCTCACCACATCCTCCCAGCTAGCAGGGGGGCTAAACTTTCTCTGCGCTAAAGGGATTAGCTGTAATTGGGACAAAAGGCTTGTCCCCTAGGTTTTCTAGCCCTGGGACTCCCATTATAGACTGTTAGTTGTTGTATATCCTCTCAATTCAACCCCCAAGTTAGTCTCTTTGCTGATGCCTCACTCTGATGTAGCATTTCCTTTCAGGCTGATATATTTCAGCTTCTCTACTGCTAAAGCTAGATTCTCTTGTAGAGCTCCTAATTCTTGGCCTCCCAATTCAGCTACAAACGCTAACTGACCCATTCATTAAGTCTCGCTGGTGAGGTGACGCATGCATTTGCTGGCTGTACGTCTCAGGATGAGAGTACATTTTCCTTTATCTCTGTGTGACCTTTGAACTGGGACTGCTGTTATATCTGCCCAGTCTATCTCCGGTGGTGCTGAGAATGTTCGCATGTTTCCTTTCTCGCTCTCTTATCTGTCTGTCTACATGGTCTAGTCAAGTCAAGTACGAAAGTGGTGGTATTAAGGCAGAGAGAGAGAGAGAATAAAAAAGTGTTCGCGAGAAGAAAGAAAAAAAGTGTAAGAGAAAGAGGAAGAAAGAGAGGAGAAAAGCCTGTTCCTGTGACTTATCTATCGAAAGTGTCAGCAAACAGAGTTCTCTCTGTTTCTCTTTCAGACTTCTCTTCTCTTTCAAGTCTGAGCGGAAAGGAGACGGCTGTGTAAAATGTTACCGCTGCACCCTCCTCGCAACCTTCAGCACACGTTCCACGGCCAAACAATCTATAAATAATGACTAGAGCTCAACATCTGGAGCTCGCTACTGAATTTGTCAGTCGCGTGTTTCTCTCTTTAACGTGACAACCTGGTGACACACTCCCCCCCCCCCTCTTAACCCCGGCGAACAACCCCACCCGGACAGAAACACTTACTTTCCAATCAAAATCAAAAAGACAACAGGTTTGAACTTTTGACCCCCTTAGCTCCCCGGATTTGGCGGAGTGAAGCTGTGTGGAACTCTGACGGAAGGTGAGAAGCCAGGGGCAACCCAGGAGTCCACTACTTCTCCCCTTCCTTTCCCTCTCTCTCACCCCCTAAGAGCCCCATTAAAGAGCACAAAAGTCGGACTTACTGGGCTGACTTTATGGCTACCAGATGGCATGAGCATGTGAACTAGCCTCCACCCCTGTAAAAGACTGACCAGTTGACCCTGAGTGCATATAAACCTTCCGTCTAAGACAACAAGGCTCCAACCGCCGAGACACGTCACGCCAGACCGTCAGCCAGTCAGTCACACAAGGAGACCCACCGGCTCTGTCTTTAAACAGTTCTTCCTGCCGCCATTTTAACTCATGGTTTGGTGCGCACTTACAGAGCTGTTCTCTGAAGCTAAAATGGCTGTACAGTGGAGCCTTGGAGTGGAGTGTTTTCTCCATGCACAATGAGGGGGAGGATATAGAGACTCAGTTGAAGGCCAGGTGAATGTTGGAATCATAATATTTCCTGAGATGAGCGATTTGACCCAAGGACAACTGGACTATGGGATTTTTTTCACAGCACGTACACCGCACAGTTGAAGTGGCATATCCAGTTTATGATCAACAGTTACACACTTAATTGCCATGTATAGGTTAATGTCGATAGCACTGAAATATGTTGTCGGGCTGCTGCTTAAGCCGGCATCTTATCAGTGACCCTCATGATGGTGCTTGATAAGAGAAGCGTGTTCAACACCCGACTTGCAATACATGAACCCCGGGTGTCTTGGAGGGTTCACGATCCTCGCTGACCTCGCTCTGGAACGGCCAACCTCCCCCCCCCCCACCCCCGACCAGGTTTACGGTCTGAACCACTGTAAAAAATAAATCAATAAAAACATTTGAAAAGGTGGGTAGGGAAAAGGAGGGGGGAGTCTGGCTGTTCCTTTAGAAATGCAGCTCTTTAACGCTATCATGAGAAGTAATGAAGGGAGGGACACTTAAAGCTTCATTCGACCAAATGTCTTTTAATGACTCCTGTCACAGCCTCCTTAATTAATGGCCAGGCTGGGGAGCCAGGAGCCTGGCCTGCGGGATTCAGGAGGGGGTCAGGTTGAATAACAGGGACGTAAACCCTGGGCCGCCTCCAGAGGATCGGCCCACATGGTGGGGATAGAAAGGAGAAACTGGAACTGGGAGCTTCGCAGAGGCTGCAGGGGCGTCAAGAAAGGCATTTGTTCAGGAAGGGATGCAGGCCTAGTAGGCAAGCCAACTTTTAGACACCAAGAATAAAATACCATCTACGGTTGGAGGGGGGTAAACTAAGGGGTAATGATGTCATATCTGTGTGTCTGTCGTATTTGTGTGACGCTACGAAACATTATTTTGAGCAACTGAGTGGAGTGTC